>NC_136982.1:44204262-44244262 GCF_032717465.1 Coenobita brevimanus | reverse complement strand
AATCTCTCTAAACCAATATAACAAATTTTGGATCCAACATAAAATAAAAAAATAAATATATACAAAAAACAATAAAGATGAAGATATTAAAATAGGATCAAGATATTTTACAAAGAATTTAATCTTACATGATAAAGATCCCTAATTCCTCTCAAGGGAAGTCGGAGTGGAGGGGCGTTTTGACTAGTAACCAAGGAGACGCATTATTACCTCATAACCAAGACTCACTGGATTTCACCCAATTGTAGTTTAGTATTAATTTTCTGGTTCAGTTCCGTCAGATGAAAACAAATGGATGATAGTAATTGGGAACCAGGAAATTAGTTACTATCATACTGGAGTGAGGTGGGCTGTGAAGAGGGGAGAGGGAGGGGAAGAGAGGAGAAAGTGGGAGGAGGGGGAAGAGGGGGGAAGAGAGGGAAAAGAGGGAGAAGAGAGGAAAAAGGAGGGGGAAGAGAGGAAAAAGGAGGGGGAAGAGGAGAAAAAGGAGGGGGAAGGGAGGGGGTGACATGATACTCAAAGTATGTTCTAAGATGCTGGAAAAACTCTTAAGAGGATTTCGCTCTCTTACACTGAGATTATTTTTGCTCTCTCTCTCTCTCTCTCTCTCTCTCTCTCTCTCTCTCACACACACACACACACACACACACACACACACACACACACACACACACATTTTCTAACTTCACATGTTTTGCAAACCTGAATAACATGTTTACTTCTGCTATGTTTATACTTTTGAAAGGGTGAACGAAATGTGAAATATTCTCAAAACAAACACACACACACACACACACACACACACACACACACACACACTAAACACAAGAGAAAGGAAACAAAGGGACAGATTGACGGACAGAGAGAGAGAGAGAGAGAGAAAGGAAGACAGAGAGAGAGAGACAACTCGGTGTAAAATGCGCGTGGCCATGAGAGCGAGAGAGTGAGACAGGGAGGGGAAGCTACACACAAAGCGAGGCAGAGAAAAGCAGAGGGAAGAAAAGCGGAACAGAAAAACACAGCAAGAAACAAAGAGATTGAAAGGGAGAGAGAGTAAGAAGCAGTGAGAGAGAAGGCGAGACGCAGACAGAAGACTAAGAAGCACGGAGATAGAAAGCTAGACAGAGAGAGAGATAGCACGAGTGACAAAACCCAGGCATGAATCGGTCCAGTCTATCCACTTTAAGACCCAGCCTTGGTGTAGGGCGCGTCCATACCAGGCAGAAGAAAGCACACCAAGACGGAAGTAGCCATAACACCATCTTCTTCTTGGTGTTGGTGTTGTTGTGGCCACGTGAACCCAGTGGACTGCAGGCTGAATTCTACTGCCTCTCTCCTGCAGTCCACCATGGTACTTTCAGGGGATAGGGAGGCAGTTAGAGGGGGTTTATATGGCTAGGTAGTTGAGCTGTCCGGTTATATGTGTGCCACCACATGAAGGCGGCCCTTTTACAGACTGTGGTGAACATAACAATGAGAAAACTTGTCGAGAAAAATCAAGAATAAAATCTCAATGTGTGTGTGTGTGTGTGTGTGTGTGTGTGTGTGTGTGTGTGTGTGTGTGTGTGTGTGTGTGTGTGTGTGTGTGTGTGTGTGTGTGTGTGTGTGTGTGTGTGTGTGTGTGTTTCGTATGCATCACAAGCATACACAACACAGCGAGGGAGATAACACCGAAGAGCATGCTATATTAACACCAGAAAGGCGGGGTGTGTATGAAGCAGCCTGGTCTCCCATGCATAACAGGGTGACTCACTCCTTCACTCTCTCGTATCTTCTCTTGTCTCTTCTCTCCTCTCCTCTTCTCGTATCTTGTCTCTTCTTTCCTCTCTTCTCCTCTCCTTTTCTCTCCCCCGTTTTCTCCTCCCCTCCTTCCTTTCAACTCCTTTCCTCTCGTCTCGTCCTTTCTCTTACATTATGTGACACACTCATATCTAATTTTCTCCTTTCTCCTCACCTCCCTTCTATTATCTCTTCCTCTCTCCTCTCCTCTCCTCCCCCCTCCTCTCCTCTCCTCTCCTCTCTTCTCCTCTCCTCTCCTCCCCCCTCCTCTCCTCTCCTCCACAGTAATACGACACACTCCTCCCGTCTCACCTGTCTCCTCACCTGGGCGATGTAATTAGGGTCCTGCCACACCTGATGAGGATGCTCAGTCATGCTGTACGGCTTCTCGTACACGGGAGTTACATTTGCCACCTACATCTATCTATCTATCTATCTATATCTATCTATCTCTGTCTGACTGTACGAATGTTCGTCTATCTATCTATCTGTATGTATGTATGTTCGTCTATCTATCTATTTGTCTGTTTGTTTGTCTATGAAAGTCTATCTATCTATCTGTCTATCTATCAATCTCTCTGTCTTGTGTCTGTCTTTTTTTTATGTGCACGACTCTGGACATAAGTATAACAACCCGTTCCCTGAGGTGCAGCTGTCTTCTACGTACCATACACCTCCACATGTCACCACTTCGGCGCTAACACCCACCGTCCATACTGAACACATGCTAGGGCTATGTCATACAGGACTGGTGTTCTGGTATTAGCGGTGGTTATATATATATCCCTCTATCTATCTATCTATCTATCTGTCTATCAATAAGAAAGGGTGTCCACAAACGACCATCAAGCTGCCCCTTCTCCAACTCACTGCCTCTATCTCATCCTCAGTCTCCCCCTCCCTCTTCACCTCACTCACATACACTCTCCTAGTCAGTCTCTCATCCTCTCCACTTACACACAATGAATAAATCCAACTCTTTTCATTCTTATATAAACGAATCCTAATGGCAATGTGTATTTTATATTCTGCGTGCATTAAGTGAAACGAAAATCAATCTGTGTATCGAACTATGGCATCTGGCAAGAGAGAGAGAGAGAGAGAGAGAGAGAGAGAGAGACAGACAGACAGACAGACAGACAGACAGACATAGATTAATAGATTGGTAAATATATGAAGACAGACAGACAGATAAAAGCAGATAGACAGATCGATCGACAGACAGACAGACAGACACACCGATAGATAGACAGACATATGCACACAGACATGTAAAAAGATTCATTTCCATTATGCACTATCGGAAAAATACACTCTCGCTTTCTGCCATGACGCTAAAATAATAATAATAATAATAATAATAATAATAATAAAAATATGACAAATAATAATAATAATAAATAATAATAATAATAATAATAATAATAATAATAATAATAATAATAATAATAATAAAAGCGACCTTTTAAAGAACTTGATTTTTACTCCAGAGAAATTTCATGTCCCGTCAATTTACATATTATTTTATTTATATATTTACCATCATCTCTCTCTCTCTCTCTCTCTCTCTCTCTCTCTCTCTCTCTCTCTCTCTCTAAAATGCACGTTGATTAAAGAGAAAGAGAGTGTTCTGCAGGCCATACCCTTACTGTTCACTGTTCAGAGTTATGCATGGACACCCTCAGGGCAGAACAGTTCACTTGTTCTCCACCCTCTCTCTCTCTCTCTCCCTCTTCTATCTATCTATCTCCGTATCTCTCCCCTTCCTCCTTCAGGCTACACCAATACGCTGTTCATTTTAACTTGGTCCAGGTTTTCATCCTTCAGTGGCAGAAAAAGAGGAGTATTGCGGCTCTACATAGATTCCAATGCACTTCTTCGTGACTGGGAGAATATTCTTAGTGTTAATCTATGGCTCCAACTCAGCATGCAAAGCGCTATATTCGACCGACCCTATCCTTTCACTAAACGAGAGATGATAGGATAGGCAACGTAATTATTTCTTTACCCTTGTTCATCCTGTCTATACCTATTCAAGTTCCGTCAGATGATAATAATAATAATAATAATAATAATGAGTAGTAGTAGTAGTAATAATAATAATAATGATAACGGTGATGATGATGATGATGATGATACTACTACTACTACTACAATAAATAATAATAATAATAATAATAATAATAATAAAATAGTCTCTCCTCTCACTTACTGTATATGTGAATTCAACCATCACAGTCCCGCACCAACATTTAATATTGTCAGAGAGGAGGAGGAGGAGGAGAAGGAGGAGAAGGAAGAGGAAGAGGAGGAGGAGGAGGAGGAGGAGGAGGAGGAGGAGGAGGAAGAGGAGGTGGAGGAGGAAGAGGAGGTGGAGGAGGTGTATGGAAGCTGACAGTGGATGCAGGAATTCCACTTTACCTGTCAAACATTTCCCCCTCACCTGAGTTGGCCCAGGGGCACCTCAGAATGAAATGGAGAGAGAGAGAGAGAGAGAGAGAGAGAGAGACGAGGTAACTGCTTCTCGAGGCTGACTTGAAGTTATTCCTTGCAGAGTTGTGATAAGATATACTTGCTTCTCCTTGAATAGACTATACTACCTTAACCATGACCTGACCTGACCTGACCTGACCTGACCTGACCTAAGCTGACCTTACCTGACCTGACCTGACCTGACCCAGATCCTTTGCCTTGTTAGTGCTAAGTTCTTTATGGATTTTGAGTTATATTCTGTTGCCTTTTCCTCAGACGCGATATTTTAACTGAAATATAAAAAAGCACGCACTACTCGCTCCCATATACCTGACGTCACGCGCCGCAGGTAAAAAAAAAGTACAGGGAAAGGGAATAATTTAGTTAGCCTTATCCTCAGCATCCAGGGCTAGTTAAATAAATGCTTTACGTGTTAATTTAGTGGAGAAAAACTGCTCTACTGCCTTTTAACTCGATTTCACGCTTGGATGAATAAATACTGAGAGAGAGAGAGAGAGAGAGAGAGAGAGAGAGAGAATTTTTTTTTTATAAACGAGGAGCTTATTCAACGACAATTTTTGCTTTTTAAATGCTATATCAAACGGGTCAACGTCTCAACCGCCACGAACAATTATGACAATATAGATGATTTAATTTCTGAAAGGGTAGCCACAAACAAATCTTCTCCATGTCATCCTTTCTGCCATCAGGGTGCCCTATCTCCAACTCACAAAACCCTCTCTCTCATATGCCCCTCCAATCCATCCCTCGATCCTCGGTCTCCTCCTCCCCCCATCCACCTCCACCTCACTCAACACACTCTCCTAGTCAGTCTCTACTTCTCCATCCTCCACACGGAAAAACAAACACTAAGAAAATTGTCCTCAGGCGGTGGAGTTAATAAATGAGCTTTCAGTGGTGTCGCAGGCTCCCCCATGCCGTGAAATATCTCCGGCGTCCTGTGCAATTTGTTGTGCTTGCTGTTGAAGGTGCAACGATGCAACACCACCACCACAACCACCACCACCAGTACTACCACCACTACTGCCACCACCACCATCACTACCGCCACCACCATTACAACAGCAAAAAACACCTTCACTACCATCACCACCACCACCACCACTACTACCACCATCATTACACTACTCCACCGCCCACCCACCACCACCATCACCACCACCACTACCACCATCACCACACTACCACCATCACCGCACTACCTCCACCGCCCACCCACCACCACCACCACCATCATCACCACCACTACCACCATCATTACACTACTCCACCGCCCACCCACCACCACCATCACCACCACCACCACTACCACCATCATCACACTACCTCCACCGCCCACCCACCACCACCACTACCACCATCACCACACTACCTCCACCGCCAACCCACCACCACCACTACCACCATCACCACACTGCCTCCACCGCCAACCCACCACCACCACTACCACCATCACCACACTACCTCCACCGCCCACCCACCGCCACCACCATCACATCCATCCACGTCGATTCCAATGTACAGTCGCAGAATTAAGTACTGTCTGAGTTTTGTTGGATGATTATTGAAAATGAGCGATACGTAACTCAAGCCTTCAGTGTTCTAATGTGTGTGTCAGATGGTTTCGACCCTTCCCCGATGTCTTCACTAAAATATGGGAAGATAATTAATTTCATGACTTTGGTACATTGAGAGAACTGCGCTAAATTCATGGCTCTCTCAAAGCTGTGGATTTTTAAGCGCACTGCATATTAGAGGAAAGTTTTACCTGACTACGTACAGGTCTTCGGCAATATTTTCGCGTATTACACACACACACACACACACACACACACACACACACACACACACACACACACAAAGCCTACATTTACAACCTATAAACCGTGGACCCTCAACGCAAACTTCATCATTTAGCCGTAAAAGAAATATTCAAGATTGTAAAACAGTCCTAACTCTACCGTCCTATACAATCGTCATCACACACTGCAACAAACACACAACGCAATCGAGAAAGATAAGTTTATGACACGTTTAAATTTAACTCTAATTTTCACAGTTATCAGTAAATTTTAACCCCTAAGATAACACCTTAATCTTCTAAGACAATTCGGTCATCTACTATCCTCTTTTTACTCTAACTTGGCTGAAAATGACCCTCCCTTGAATGCTGAGTTGTAAGAATATATTGCCACTAGAATATGATGCTAGTCACGAAGACATGCTATGGAAAGGATGCAAAGCTATAGTATTGTCACTTTGTGTCACTGAGCTACGTGAAATATACTGCAAAAGAACGAAAATTAGGGTCAAGTTAGTGTAAAAGAATAATAATACTGTCAGTTCAATCATTTGTTACTAGTATGTCAACCCGCCTTCCTTCTACAATTTCTAAGTCAACCTAATCATCTACTACTAAATCAACCTGATCATCTGTTACAAGTTCTATAAACAGAATATCTATAAATTAATCGATCTATGCCTGTCTATCTGTCTACCTAGCTTCTGTCTATCTCTATCTGTTTGTCTGTCTACCTAGCTATGTCTGTCTACCTAGAAAACATCATAACTAACCTGATTCCCCGCCACTCTCCCGTAACACATCCCAGCACGACACAAACTATGTAAACACTGCCCCGGGGAGGCAAGGATGACGGCGATCTCACCAGCATCCACGCGAGCAAAACCCCAAGATTCAAAGCCCAATTAGAGACACAACCCTACCCATATCTTCGTCCATTTTGGCGGCTTTATGGCAGGCTTTTCTCACCACACACCTGCCCAAAACATGTGATCGTCAAGAAGAAACAATGCACAGGGGATAAGGTCCAAGTGTCTATTAGTACAGCAAGGCGAACACGGTGCTTCGTTTCCTCTCGTGGCTCAGATGATTCGAGCAAGCGTGGCCCAGCTCCCCAAGCGCGTACGAAACCGCTGCGTTCCTCAGCTTCTTCCTCCACTCAAACTAAGCTCTTCAGTCCAACAACATTCTTATTTTAATCAATTCAACACCAGGTGATTTTATTCAACCTGGGAGAGGCCTCAACTAATGAAGGGGTTATTCAGTGCTTTTTCTTACCCCTTCAGGTCAAAATGTCGTTCCTACGCTCAATATGAGACTGTAAATAACTAAAGCATACTGGTCTCGGAGTGATGGAATTTATTTAATTAGGATCCGGTATGTTGCTATTTTAATGGTACTGTATGCAATTAATCGACATGCAGTAACAAAAAATAAGCCAACAAATAAAGAAATAAATCGGACGCCATCGTATAAACTTTACTAACTTGGCATTAATGGATTCAGCCCCCTAAAAACTCACGCCGTATCGATTTTCGTTGCTCAACAGGGAAAATAAAAGCTTGACAATTTAATCCATTAGCTGCAGGGCACAAGATTTCAGTTTTTTTTTTTTTTTTTTTTTGGCTGGTTTACCTGCGTTGAATAAGTCTGTCTGACGTTAGCCGGAGTAAAAATCTATCTATCCATCTATCTATCTATCTATCTATCTATTGCCAGTCGCCTTAATCCCATAAGGGGTGGCCACAAAGAAATCGCCTCCATGTCTCTCTATTCCCTGCCATTTTACTGCCCTCACCCAACTTACACCTCTCTCTCTCTCTCTCTCTCTCTCTCTCTCTCTCTCTCATATACCTCTCCACTCTACCCCTCCATCACATCCCCGATCAAATACAACTCCCTATTTCGCAAGCACAGAATTACACCTGAGCTTTCTGACATTTTCCAGAGTTCTGCCAACCTTTAGAGAGCTCCCCCACCTTCACCTACTGTCTGACGTGATGCAGGAAGGTGGTGTAATGGCCTCTGTATCTGTCACTTTCACCTGTTTTCGAATTACAGTCTGAGGTTTGGAAATATCATCATCATCATCATCATCATCATCACCACCATTATTATTATCGCCATTATCATCACTTCCAACCCCACCGTCGTCATCATCATCATCATCATCATTATTATCATCATCATTATCATCATCGCTTCCAACCCCACTACCACCACCACCACCACCACCACCACCATCATCATCATCATCATCATCATCATCATCATCATCATCACCCAGACCTCTTTACCCACCTAAGGACACTGATAAACTGGACGGCACAACATCCCTGTCACTTTCCTATCCCCAGAAAGGAAGATGTTTGACTGCAGAAGAGTATATCCTTACTCAAATATACCTCTCTCTCTCTCTCTCTCTCTCTCTCTCTCATTAAATATCAATACCACCTAATACACATCCTTGCAAAATATACTTCTCTCTCTCTCTCTCTCTCTCTCTCCAATCTAACCCCAACTCAAAATAAATAAATAAATAAATAAATAGCTAAATCTCTTCATCTAGTAAACCTAAGCTGAATGAAATCGTCTTGAGCAATAAGATGGAAGTAAAGGAAGGCAAGATTGTGGTAAAGGAGGACGTCTTGGGAATGGAAGGGTTAACAGCCGGCCTGCGCTTTACACCTGAGGATGCATCAAAGACTGGCCAGGTGAGTGTAATTAGAAGGTGTGCTAAGGCGAGGTGGGGGAGATGAAGATGGGGAGAGGAGAGGGGAAGATGAGGGGAAGGTTGGGGGAAAGAGAGAAGGAGAGGTAGGTGGAAAAAGGGAGGGGGAGAAAGGGATGGAAGGGGAGAAGGAAGGGGACAAGATGAGAGAAGTGGGGAGGGAGAGGGAGAGATGAGGATGGGGAGGGAAAGTGGGGTGGGATGGAGTGAAGGTAGGAGCAGGATGGGAAGGGGGAGAGGGAGAAGGGAGAGAAGAGATGGGAAGGGGGAGAGGGAGAAGGGAGAGAAGAGAGAAGAGATGGGAAGGGGGAGAGGGAGAAGGGAGAGAAGAGAGAAGACAAAGCAGGAGGAAGAAAAAGAGTGAGGGAGTGAATCAAGAAAGGGGAAGGTAGGAGGAAGGAAGAGAGGAAGGAGAGAGGATGAGAGGATGAAAGGTGGAGAGAAGGGAAAGGGAGGAATGAAGATAGGGAGAGGAGAGGGAACAGGGGAGATAAGAGGAGGGAAGAGAGGGGAGGGAAAAAGGAAGGTAAGAGGAAGGAAGTGGAGGAGGGAGGGAGTCAGGAGCCACTCACACGGTCAGTCCCTCCTCTCAGCAGGTGTATTAAGGGACGAAAGAGGAAGATTTGGGAAAAGAGGAAGACAACACGATGCTCTTAGGTCACCGCTAAACATGCTTGAAGCGTTTGATCAAGGTGAAACGAAACACAGGAATGAAACGAGGCAAGATGATGAAACGGAGCATGGGGTTGAGACAGCACTCCAATAATAATAATAATAATAATAATAATAGTAATAATAATAATAAGAGAGTCAGTTTCAACACCCACGACTGAGGACGTCCTGAAGCCTTTAAGATGCAGTGATAAATAGCCCTTTGGCTATGTAAAATGAAAAATTATAATTAGGCTGGATCACTGAGTTCATTTAACAAGAACATTTCCACCCACTTCCCAGCATCCACTCCATTAATTTTCCATACTTCCACCCCTCTTCCTACTCCACAGCATCCTCCCCACAACTACACATTACTCACTCATGAAAGATAATTTTTTTTTTTTTTTCCACTCTGTAACACACACTCCTCTCTTCTAATTCTGTTTTCTCTCTCTCTCTCTGCTCCCGTCTCTCTGGTAATCATTCCCTCCTTCCTTCTTCCCCCACTCCTCTTTCATTTCCCACTCTCACCCACTCCCTCTACCACTCTCCACTCACTCCCACCCACTCCCTCTCTCACTCTCTCCCACTACCACACACTGCACCACACAGCGTCCATGCATAAACCAGGCTATCACAACCACAAAGACTCCATCACGGCCGCCTTCTGTTTGTTTACTCCGGCTGACCCAACACACAAACGCGGCTCTCGGTCTGGGATGAAATACAAACCGGGATCCAGGCGAGGGAAATACAAATACTGTAATATGACGTAACTGAGGTCTCTGGGTCCATTTATATCTGGGTTAAATACAAAATGGGATACAGCAAGGGGAACTACTGTAACACTGTGTATTTCTGATCTGTAGTTTGTTTATATCTTCTAGAATTCATAGAAACTGGAATACAGCAAAGAGAAGTACTGTAGCCTGGGTCTGTAGATTTATTTACCCCTTCTGGAATACACAAGAGCAATTAAATTAAATTAGAGAGCGGGTATTACGGGATACAAATGAAAAGTTAAATGAATAATAGATTTTGAGACTTAATATTGAGGGAAATGAAAGAAAACTGATGTAAAGAGTGACACTTACGGGGACCTAAAGAAAAGTGAAATGAATAATAGATTTAAAGACTGAATATTGGGGGAAACTAAAGAAAAGTTATTTAAAGCGTTGCATTTAAGGGATACTAAAGACGATGAAAATGTTTTAAAGATTTGTCATTGAGGGACTCTTAAAAAAAAGGCCATTTAAAGTGTTATTTAAGGGAAACTAAAGAAAAATTAAATAAAGACAGTGACCATACCGTTTTTACACTTGGCCTAAATTTGCCATCTGTCCATCTCGAAAGCTGAGTTGCAAAAACAGATTAACACTCGAGTATGATGCTAGTCACGAAGAAGTGCTATGAGAAGGATGTGAAATAAGCTATAAAAAAAAGGACTGAAATCATGGCCAGGTTAAGGTGAAAGAACTATAACAGAGCTGGTTAATGTATCACTGTTGACCTCTGCACTGCGTCTGTTTGTCTTTTCAGGGGAGGGGCAACAGTTTAAGGTCAACGGTGGAGTCGAGGGTAAACAGGGATCTTTGTCAGGTCAGAGCAAACACGGTAATAGCCTTAGTTAAGAGGCAGGAATGCGTCTCCTTGGTTACTAGTCAAAACAACCCTCCAGTCTGACTACACCTGGCCATCAACTGAGCTGGAAGGGGTTAGGGATCTTTGCCAGGTTCAAGTAAACGAGGTATAGCTCTCTCTCCCCCCCCCCACCAGGTGTTGGGCAGGTAGGGGGAGAGGTCAAGGTGGGTCAAGTGAAGCGAGAGATGTCAACAAATTAAGGTAGCGTCCTCACGTTTCCATGGCAACGAACATAACAGGTACTGGGAATTTTTTTCGGCGTTTCTCATCTCCTGTGTGTGTGTGTGTGTGTGTGTGTGTGTGTGTGTGTGTGTGAGAGAGAGAGAGAGAGAGAGAGAGAGAGAGAGAGAGAGAGAGAGAGAGAGAGAGAACTATCCAATGTATCTTCTTAGTAGACGAGATAAAAACTGCTCACTATGTCATCTTTTCCTGTCATCCTATTTACCCCCTGGGGAGTCTCCTGTTTCCCTTGACAGATTCTGGACTGATTTCTTCCTTTTCCTTGTGACTTGACACTTTCCCTTTCTACTCAGGCTTTTCCTTTTCCTTTTTATTTATTTATTTATTTATGGGCGCCTTCATGTGGTGGCACCGATACAGCTGGGTGGTGGAGCTGCCCGGTTATACACACGTCCCTCAACTCCCTCCCATTCCCGCCAAAAGAGGACTGGTGGACTGCAGGAGATGGACACCTTCAGCCTGTAGTCCACCGGGTTCACGTTTCTGATACGCATGGAATATAAACAAGAGCGACATTATATATAACTCATTCGCTACGTAAATCTTTCGTCAGCTGAATAAAATCGTCTGGGCGTAACGAAAATATGAGCCAAGAACGGTAACAAGAAAGGATACATGAAAGACGCAATCACCCTCACGAACTTGATTATACTGCTTGTGATTATATGCAAAACAAACTCTGTGCTTTATTTAACTATTAAAATGAGTAAATTAGTCTGTCGTATGTTAGAATAAAGCAAAAAAAAAAAAATCTAATCTCTGGTGATAATTTTAAAGTTAGAAAGATGCACAAAATTCTCTCTTCTCGAGTAATGATTTTAAAGTTAGAAAGAATCACACAAAATTTTCTAATTCTAATTCTCTACTGCCACGTGATATTTTCAAACACTTTAGGTGCCCTCCTTTTCCTCGAATCATAGTAAAATCGTCTTGAATTAGGGGAAAATCGTCTGACGTTACAGGGAATAAAGGGAAACTTAGGTATTTCGCTGCCAATGGGTTAGGTGTTGCCGCCCTCTTCTCTCCCTCTCTGCGTCTCCTCCCTCCACTTTAACTCGACCCCTGCCAGGCGAGAAAGATTAAGAAGCAGAAGAGGGCGACAAGGATATCTGTACTCTCCCCACGGCCCCAACTCCCCCACCCTCACCTCCCCTACTCCTCCCCACCCCACGTCTCCCCCACCCTCGTCTCCTCTGTCCTCACTTCCCACGCCCCAACCCGACCTCCCTCGTCCCCACTCCTTCAGCCGTCCCTTACCTCCGTCTCCCCAGTTCTCCCATGCCCTCCTCCACCCCATCTCCCCCACCCCATTTCCCCCGCCCTGACCTCCCTCATCCGCCCCAAGCTTCTCTCACTCCCAAATCCTTTAATCAGAGACCTTATCTATGTTAACTGCTTCATATCTTCACGTCACTTAAAAAAGACTTTCGATACTGGTAGGCAAAGAGTTGGTAAAAGACTTCAACATTAATTCCATCTGTCTCCCTGGAACCTATACGCTTATCCGTTCGCAGTTACAATATATTTAAAAGGCACAGAGATAAATATGGAAACTATACATCCTTAAACTTCTTGCCTCGTCACTAACTTTGCTCTTGTAAGGACGAATTTAGCATTTTCTGAGCTCGTCATTTTGGGGGGATAACAATGAAAAAAAAAATCCGTATGGTTACAGAAGGAGGTGTATCTCTGTAATGTCTATGAATCTGATGTTCTCTGTTTTTCTCTACTTAGCAAGGAGAAATGGAGCATACTTTGACAACAGGCTAACCAGGTGAGACTTAAAACTTACACACACACAAACACCTATCAATCTATCCATCCATCCAGCCAGCCAGCCAGCCAGCCATCTATCTATCCATCCACCCATCTATCCATCTATCTACCTGTCTATTATACTAGCATATTCACCCATTACTTCAATTACCTTAGGGTTGACGTGGTATATCCCCCGGTGGAACCACATGGTCGGGGGACACTTGCAGGCTAGGCACCCTATCGTACAGGCTGCTCCCTAGGGCACATCAGGAGCTAGGGTGAGTGTGATGGAGAGGAGAGGTCCGCAGGTGAGGTAAATGAGAAAGCAGGTGAAGGAGGAAGAGGAAGAGAGACGCCCAGGTAAGGTAAATAAGAGGACAGGTAAAGGAGAGGAGAAGAGGCGCCCAGGTAAGGTAATTAAGGTGGGTGAAGGGGAGACGAAGAGGTCCCCAGGTACGGCAAATAAAAGGGCAGGTGATAGAGAGAAAGAGGTCCCCAGGTGAGCCAGATGAATGAAAGAAGAGGAGCCCAGGTAAGGTAAATTAGAGAGTGGGTGAAGGTGAGAAGGAGGTGCCCAGGTAAGAGGCACTGGGGACGTCTTCAGGTAGCATGAGGCGGTGGGCGAGGTGTCATCTTGGCCACTGGGATGCACAAGAATCAAGCATTTTTCTCAACCTTGATATTTTCGTCTGCAAGGTCGTAGAAAATCCATGGTGATTTTTTTTCTTTTTCTTACGTCAGGGGAGTATTATAGTACACTGATGCACTTTTTCTCATTCCCGTATACCACAACTACATTTTTCTTTCTGTAGACACGCACTTCCCCTCTTAAGCTTGGAAAATTTATGCTCTACAAGTTTCACAATCACACTTCTCTTCCTGTTAGACTCGCACTTTTCTAATCAGCCTTAGTAATGTTTCTGGTTTCGACTTTTTATTTTGGTTGCGACTGATTATATTTACCTTAATGGCGAGTGAGTATCATGGCACACATAATACACTATAATACTTTCTTACTATATCAAAATCACATATAATTTTACCCCCACTTAACAGACGTCACATCAACCTTGTCATCTTGTACATAAACTTCATGATATTTATGAACTTACTTTCTATTTAATGTTAGATGAGTATTAGAGTGAATTAAAGTATTTTTCACCATATTACTGGTACATATATAACATTATTTTTCTGTTGAGGGAAACATCGTATTAATTTCGAATTTCAGGGACGTAGTCTGTATATATCTGTGTCTATTTTTTCTTATATTTAATGTCCACGTAGTTATTTCTTTACCTATCTATCTGTTTATTTATGTAGTTATTTATTTATTCTCCGATGCTAGTGGTAATTGCATATTATAAACTGATGCCCTGTTTCACCTTAAAACATTTACGGATGTTTTGATCGTAATTCTGATTCAAAAAAACACGTCTTATCCTCGCGTTTTTCCTAGGACGGAGGGATGCTTATATGTTTATCTATTTCTTTTTACCATCCACAGAGGTTAGAGTACATATCCTAACACACACACACACACACACACACACACACACACATACACACAATCAGGGCCTCACATACCGGAAGCCACCAATCACAGCCGTCCACCCATCCAACAAACGCGTCACACTACACACATGTTGCAAAGGAGGTGGGGGTGGGGGGGTAGGGGGGAAAGGTGCAATTGTGGTCGTTGCATACACCACATACCACACCTTCACTAATAAATAACAGTGAATAGTGGGCCATGCAAATTACAACCGCATTCCATCAGAAATAAGGGTGAAAGTCTGTCATCTACGTCTGTTTTAGTTACGTACATTCCAGCATTTGCTTTGGTCCTTAAACTCAGCTCTACTCGTTTCACTCTAACTTGGCCAAAAACCGCCACCTCTCCATCTTTTAAGAATATGATGCTGGTCACGAAGAAGTGCTATGGAAAGGATGTAGAGATGTAGTACTGTCTTCCTTAAACTCCGCTATACTCGATTCACTCTAACTTGGCCTAACACCGCCGTCTCTCCATCTTCAAGGCTGAGTTGTGAGAGTAAATTAACTTAAGAATATGATGCTAGTCACGAAGAAGTGCTATGGAATGGATGTAGAGATGTAGCACTGTCTTCTTCTGCCAATGGCCTACGTGAAATATACTATGTAAGGACGAAAATCAGAGCCAAGTATCAGTATATTGTCAGGTGATATAACTAGCCATTACGACCATTACGACCATCATCCACTCATCTGATGTAGCGCTACCTACTTCTTCCTTAGGTGGCTCTACACTGAAGGACAAGCCTAATTATTTCCGGTAACCCAGAAAATTTTTTACATCGTTGGGTGGTAACCATACAATCAAATAACGGGGTGATGTGGGGCCTGCAATGGTGCCCCTGTTAAATGGGTGGAGTAAAGCATATGAGGTGTCCATCCAAGAACCAAACCTTCACACACTTCCTTGTGCCTATGTAGCGAGGTCGAGATTACACTACTCCTCCTCCTCCTACCACCACCACTACTACTACTACTACTACTACTACCAAGGAACTCCTGAGGTCTAAGGATTAAAACCTATATCAATTAACCCTTACAACTCAGCTCTCAATCTTTTCCTTTAAGCTCGCCGTTGTCCTAACCACAAAGAAACGCAGAGAGCCAAGGGTAAAGGCGTCATTGGTGGTTCTAACATTTATCACATTTGCCACATTTTCCACATTCCCTCACAAACTGCAAGGCGAAATGACACGTAAATTATAAATGATGTATAATAAATAAATAAATAAGATAAATGTGTGTGTGTGTGTGTGTGTGTGTGTGTGTGTGTGTGTGTGTGTGTGTGTGTGTGTGTGTGTGTGTGTGTGTGTGTGTGTGTGTGTGGCGGGTATTGTATTCAATGAGTTATTGGGTTCCCTCAAACCATAACGGAGGGCAGACTGATAAATCCATAGAGGGATGTTTGCAATGTTTTGTGAAATGAGAGAAGTTACTCGTGTTTCGTCTCTCTCTCTCTCTCACCTCCTCCTCTTCTCCCCTTCCTCCTTTCCCTCTTTCTATCCTCCTCCTCCTTGTCCCTCTCCTTCACCTCTCTCCCTCCTCTTCCTTCCCTCCCCATCTCCTTCTCTCTCCCCCTCTTCCCCCTCCCTCTGCATCCCCTCCCCTTCCCCTCCCCGCTGCTTATTAATGTGGGGAGGGAGCATGCAATTAAATATTTTTGGTAACATTATATCCATCACGTCCAACAAAATCCCATATACTCTTTTCACTTTAACTTGGCCTAAAATTGTCACCCCTCCATCCTGAATGCTTAGGGAGTAAGAACAGAGTGACACTTGAATATGAGGCTAGTCACGAAGAAGTGCTATGAGAGAAAAGGATGTAAAGTGCCATTCTTTTCTCCTGCCACTGAGCTTTGTGAAATAGGCTGGAAAAAGGACGAAAATTTGAGCCAGGTAAAAGTGAAAAGAGTATACACCTAACCCTCGTTGTTGATGTTGATGTTGTTGTGGCCCCAGACTCATATGAAAAAGTGAACGCCGTGGACTACAGGCTTAAGGTCCGGTTCTATTGTCATCTTAACTGGAGGGACAGGGAAGTAGTTGAGGGACGTTTGTATAGCCAGGAAGTTGAGCCGCCCGGTTATATCAGTGCCATCACGTGAAGGCGTCCCTCTCCAGCATCCTCAGTAGCGTATGAGCACTGTGGTCAAGCGCCTCTGTGTGGTACTAGGGCGATACTGTTGATTACTGATGATGACTATGACGGTGATGATGATGATGATAGTGACGATAACTATGACGATGATGATGATGATGATAACAATACTAATAAAATAATAACAACAATGATAATAACAATATTATTAATCATCATCATCATCATCATCATCATAGTCCTCCTCCTCCTCCTCCTCCTCATCATCATCATCATCATAATCCCTGTTCCTGCTACCACTGCTAATGCTCCCAGGTACAGTACTTCCACACACATATATAAATTAGTTTAAGGGATTTTCGCGGATTTACATGAATTAATCCAACCACTAATACATGTTTCAAGGAAGGATTTATATACATATTTTGGAAAGTAATATTTTTTTAATGAGTAATATCTGAATGAAAATGAGAAATGTGGGGTAACTGCCATAATCTATCTGTCTATCTATCTATCTGTCTGTCTGTCTGTCTGTCTGTCTGTCTGCTCTCTCTCTCTCTCTCTGCATCTGTGTTCTGCATGCCTACCTACCTGTCTCCCTTTCTCAGCATACCTATCTCTCTCTCTCTCTCTCATTTCATTCATCGCTACACTAGGCTCTTTACTACACAACCAAAGCAATTTTCTTTATAACACAAACATTATTTACTCTACACTCTTTAATCACTTCACATTTTACACTACCAAAGAAAACGGATCCTTTAGGCCAGACGATCCTAAACTCCACAATTTCCTTTCGGGGGATAGGGAGGGAGTTGAGGGACGTTTGTATAACAGGGCAGTGGAGCCGCGCAACTCATACCAGTGCCACCACGTGAAGGCGCCCCTCTCTTGCACCTTTAATCACGTTAAGTTGCCTCTCTTGACAAACTTTTCCCGTAATCTTCCTGATGTCGTGTGTGTGTGTGTGTGTGTGTGTGTGTGTGTGTGTGTGTGTGTGTGTGTGTGTGTGTGTGTGTGTTACGTGCTTTCTTTCTAATTGCTTTCATGGATCTTTGGGCAGAAACTTCTCATTTAGATTAGCTGCTCGAAGTGAATTTCACACATGGCGTCTGAATAGGAGGCTGTCATCAAAAGGAGTGTGTGTGTGTGTGTGTGTGTGTGTGTGTGTGTGTGTGTGTGTGTGTGTGTGTGTGTGTGTGTGTGTGCTCTCTCTGACGTCTACACACTGATTCATACGTTCATATCACAGCACATGTCTGACACCATTCATTTATTACAAAAAGACACTCCATTTCTATACTTCCTTCACCTTAACTTGGCCAAGATTATCGTCCTTGTAGTACCTTATTTCACGTAGTTCAGTGGCAGAAAAATACAATACAGCCGTACATCCCTTCCACAGCACTTCTTCGTGACTAGCATCATAATCTAGTGTTAATCTAGTGTTACATCTCAGTATTCAAGATGGATAGATGTCAATTTTAGGCCAAGTTAAAGTGAAAAGAGTGAAGCTAAATCAGTGTTTTCTCCGCCATACTACACTCCATTCACCTTAACTTGTCCCAAAACTCTCATCTCGCTCTGAATGCTGGGTTGTAACAAGAGATTAACACCAACATGATGCTAGTCACGAAGAAGTGCTATGGACAGGATGTAGAGTCACTGTATTCTTATTCTGCCCTTATGGTACGGAAAGTAGGATGCAAAGGGACGGAAATCAGTGAGAAATTAGAGACGAAAAAAATATACCTGGTCTATGATTCCGTACAGAGGTAAGGTGGTGATGGGATGAGTGTGTCTGAAGTGTGATGATGATGATGATGGTGGATTAACTCACTTGCTCTTTCCTTGACCCCTCATACCTAACCTAACCTAACCTAACCCAACCTAACTCATCTTAACCTAACCCAACCTAAGTCCAAGAGAAATAGTGAGGTGGCAAGTTATGACGTAAAGAAAACGAGGATTAGTTTACTTTGTTGTTGTTGTTGTTGTATGACCTTGTTGGCTACAGTACACGTGTTTACCCAGGGCACGTGTGTGTGTGTGTGTGTGTGTGTGTGTGTGTGTGTGTGTGTGTGTGTGTGTGTGTGTGTGTGTGTGTGTGTGTGTGTGTGTGTGAGTGACGTCATTCGGGATACGGCAGGTGTGCAAGTGAGTCAGCAGGGGGGGAAGTGGAGTCAGGAGAAGTAGAAGCGTGCAGAGGGGAAAATGGAGGTGAGGAAAGTGGTGGAGAGATGGGGGAGACAGAGAAGCTGAGAGGGGAGGGAAGGGGAGAAGAGGGGAGAGACAGGAAGGCAGACGAGGAAGAAGAAACTGGAAGGGAGGAAACTGGAGAAGAGAGGGAAGGGAGGAAGGTAGGGAAGGGAGGGGGAAGTGTAACGAAGGGAAGGGAGGAAGAAAGGGAAGTGAGGAGGGAGAATTGGAGATGCTGGGAGGGAGAGAGAGAGAGAGAGAGAGAGAGAGAGAGAAACACAGATGAAGAGAGAGGTGGAGAAAAAAGAAAGAAGTGAAGCGCGATGGAGACGAGGTTGGAGGAGGAGGAGGAGGAGGAGGAGGAGCAAAGGGAGCAGTAGATAAGGTGCGGGTGGAGGGGGAAGGAGGGAAATGAAGGTCAGGGAGGGGAGGGATGGAGGGAGGGAAGAAGAGATAAGGATATAGAGGGGAAGGAAGGAAGGAAGGACAGAAGGAAGGAAGGAAGGAAGGAAGGGAAGATGAGGGTACGGAAGGGAGAGAAAGAGGTACTGAAGGCAGAAGAAGGGAGAAAATAAGCAGAGGTGAAGATGCAGGGGGAGGAGAAGCAGGGGGGAGATGGGGGAGGGGGGAGTGGAGTGGGGAGAAGGGTAGTACAGCTGTTACCATCCCCCCACTCCCTCCACTCCCCACCCCTCTTACCCCACACCTGAGACAAAATATACAGGAGAGGTAACCCAATCTCTTTTTTCTTGCTATCGAGGTCCTTTCATTACGATGGGGGAGGCTGATGGAGGGGGAACTCCTTCAAGTGGTGGCACAGACATACCCGGGTGGCTGCCCTATCATACGAACGTCCCTTAACACCCTCCCTGTCCCCCAAAAGGATGATGGTGGGCTGGTGGAGGTAGAGATCGATAATTTCAGCTTGCAGTCCAGTGGGTTCACGTTAAGATGGACCTGTGGCTACTACTACTACTACTACCGGAACTAGTCATTCACATTAACATATCATTTATCTATTTATTTATTTATTTTTGAGCACTAAGAACAACACGAGAGACACCTGAAATAGCGTGTACGGAACCGGAACTAATTAGGCTTTACCTGGCTGGCTAAAACACCTGGACTGAAGCGTTTTACAGCGATAGTGTCGACCCTAACGAAAAGTGCTACCTATCTATCTATCTACCGACCAAATTTATCTATCTACACGTCTATCTATCTATCTATCTATCCATTTATTTGCCAATCTCAATCTGTCAATCTTTCCACCCATCCATCGATCTATCTATCTTCCTATCTACCTACTGTAAGGTATGTCTATCTATCTATCTATTTACCCATTTATTTATCTATCTATTTACCTGTCTATCTATCAACCTATCAATCCTTCAACCAACCTACCTACCTACTAATTTACCCACATACCAGTCTACCTACTCACCGATCTATCTATTTATCTATCTATCTATCTATCTGGGTCTACCTGAGTACGGTTGCTTACCCACACCTGCGGGTCGTAATATCGATCGGAAACCTGGCCAACTTTATCACCATTCTCTCTCTCTCTCTCTCTCTCTCTCAAAACACAACAACGCTCTTTCATAATCTCATTGTCTTATCTGTCTATCTGTCTGTCTGTCTGTCCTCTCTCTGTCTCTCTCTCTGTCTCTCTCTCTCTCTCTCTCTCTCTCCCTGTCCTTGACCTTAAAAAATAGTTTGAAAAGAACCAAGAATCTTATCTAAAAAAGCATTACTATTGTCATTATATTTTATTATTATTATTATTATTATTATTATTATTACTATTATCATTATTATTATTATTATCATTATTATTATTATTATTATTATTATTATTACCAGTCACGAAATAATAGTACTGGTTAGCCTATTAATTTTTTTTTGACGACATAAACAGAGGAAGAAAAAACAAATTAAAAAAAAAATCCATTCACCATGAGAGAGAGAGAGAGAGAGAGAGAGAGTAGTACGTGGATAGTAGTAGTGATAGCTAGTTACTCTAAATATCTGCACTATCTTATTAACTATGTGAATATAGTGATACGTGAGTGAGAGAGTACCGCTGATAGCTGGGGGTATTAAAGTGGATGGATTACTCTCTCTCTCTCTCTCTCTCTCTCTCTCTCTCTCTCTCTCTCTCTCTCTCTCTCTCTCTCTCCATTGCCCTTCCGTAAAATGGTCCACGTTATTCACTCCTAACAATCTCTCTCTCTCTCTCTCTCTCTCTCTCTCTCTCTCTCTCCAGGATCTTCCCTCCTATGTCTCCTCTCCTTTCCATTTCTCTCTCTCTCTCTCTCTCTCTCTCTCTCTCTCTCTCTCTCTCTCTCTCCCTCCAGGGTCTTCCTTCCTCCTCTTATGTCTCCTCTCCTTTAATTATTTCTTCGTACTCCCAAATACCTTGCGTTTAGAGACTAGAGGTCATAGGCAGTGGGAAAGACAAAATGAGAAAGAGAATTTTAGAGTTGAGCAATTGACCTCTTGTAAGTTTTTTTTTTTATATACAAGTAAATAAACATCGACTCTGAAAATTTTCGTAATATATAAAATAAATTACGCTCAAAACAGACAAATATCGAGTGAATATTAAGTATTTTCGTGAAGAATGTTATGCTTCGATTTAGTCAAGAAGGAGATTACTACTACTACTACTATAATAATAATAATAATAATATTAATAATAATAATGAAAGCATATGGCGATGGCAAGGAGAAAGCTTATGAGATGGTGTACTGATATGGTTTATGATGTTGTGTGTGTGTGTGTGTGTGTGTGTGTGTGTGTGTGTGTGTGTGTGTGTGTGTGTGTGTGTGTGTGTGTGTGACAAGTCTGCTACCATCAGGGAAATTTATTCAGTTTATGCAATAGGTGAAAATGGAATAATCCGACTGCATGAGAGAGAGAGAGAGAGAGAGAGAGAGAGAGAGAGAGAGAGAGAGAGAGAGAGAGTTATGTCAGGTAGATCCGCGGCTCACCTCACTAATGATCCACGCTCAGGTAACTCAGGTTGGCCCCCTCCCCTCCCCTTCTCTCCCTTCCTCTCCTCTTCCCTCCCCTCACCTCCCCTCCCCTCCCTATTACAGACCTTTGTTTTGAGGTCGCTACTCTCTCTCTCTCTCTCTCTCTCTCTCTCTCTCTCTCTCATGGGGAGGGAATGGAGGGGATTTGTATACAGCCGTGTGTGGTATACGACGAACTTCATCATGGCTACAGTGAATAACGGGGGTGTATTTCAGGGGTTGGCATGATGAATTACCGTACTACACACACACACACATATATACATACATACATTTACACACATGCACACGCACATACATATATACATACATACATTTACACACATGCACACGCACATACATACATACATACATACATTTATATACATGCACATACATACATACATTCATATACATACATACACGAGACAGAGAGAGAGAGAGAGAGAGAGAGAGAGAGAGAGAGAGAGGGATTATTCTCTCTCTCTCTCTGGATTTGGCTTTTATTAATCCCTTCAGACTGAGGACGCATTAGTATTCACCTATTCAGGGACAATCCGAATTGAACTGGTTATGTATGTATGTATGTATGTATGTGTATGTATGTATGTATCTATGTATGTATGGTCTATCTATCTATATATCTATCGCCAGACGCCTTAATCCCTTGAGGGGTGGGAATGAATCGTCTCCATAACACCCTGTCCTCTGCCATCAGTCTGCCCTTTCTCCAACACACACACTTCTCCACTTCTCCTCTCATAAAATCCTATCCCTCCAATTCTCCTCAGTCTCCTCCTTCTCCTCCCTCCCTCCACCTCACCCACACACTCTCCTAGTCAGTCTCTCATTCGCTCTTTTCCTCCCTCCAACTATCCCACATGTACTCTCCAAGTCAGTCTCTCATTCGCTATTTATCCTGGTCCTCTTCCAATCTTCACTCGGTGTGCGTTGCGGTGAAACTTTACGTAGCTTGTTAATGAAGATGATGGCTATTAATATCAGTCCCCCACGTCGTTATTAACATGCAAATCTGTCAGCAAGTATGGAAATGAGCGTTATGGCTTGCTGGCACTCACTCAACCTTTTGCACGCACACACGCACACGTACACGCACATAATGAGTTCACATACAGATGCATATGCGCTTCTAACACATAATTCACTCACATTCTCTCTCTCTCTCCCTCACACACAAACACACACACACACACACACACACACACACACACACACACACACACACACACACACACACACACACTCCTCTTCATCCTACCACTCATACACCAAACGATTTTATTCAGCTTACGAACCATTTCTTACACTTTCTGAACCTCCATCTCTGAATCAATCACTTCTCGTCCTTCTTACGTCACTTCGTCCCACCTGGCCAAGTGTGGGACGAGGATGAATATTTTACCTCAGTCTGTGGCTCTATACAGGTGTGGTCAGAAGTTGTGTGGCAGAGTTTGTAGTGGAGAGAGTACAGGCCTCCTACCCTACCCTCCACCACAACAACTTCCGTCTTCCACCCCTCCACGTCCCTCTCTTACCCCTCCACACACACACACACACACACACACACACACACACACACACACACACACACATTCATTAATTTCTACCAACAGAGATGAATATAATCTTCCTTTAGAGTTTTCTTAATCATACTCCAGCGTTACCCAGGGACCCTTTTGTTGCTGTAAAAAAAAAATATTAACAAAAAATAAAAACAATATGTATTCTTCCGCAGAAAGAAAACCCTAGAGGACCCAGGATTTGAGAGAGAGAGAGAGAGAGAGAGAGAGAGAGAGAGAGAGAGAGAGGGGGAGGGAGAAAATAAAAAGAAAACAAAAGATGAGTGATTGCAACCACCACCACCACCACCACCAAATCACTCACACACCCCACCACCACCAACATCCCTACACCCACACCCCACACCTCACCACCAACATCCCTACACCCCACACCCCACCACCAGCATCCCTACACCCCACACCCAACATCCCTACACCCCACACCCCACACCCCACCACCACCTCTTGCCAAGCTTACCCCATAGGAAGCTTGGTCGACGCTTGGGAAATCTCTACATAATACTCTTTTTCTCACAAGACCAACAAAGCATTTCTAACCTCACTCCTCACTGCCTAAAGTCCTCCTGTAACTGGATCTAACTGTACCTAACTGTAATTCTAACTAAGACTTCGTTCCCTGCCTTACGTTCCTTATAACTAACAGTTCCTTCACTACGACACGCGTCTAATTATTAGCTAACTTACTGTAACTATGTAAATCTAACTAACACTCTTCAATGGCACACCTCTTCCCTAACTACAATTGTCCCTTCACTACCATACCACTACCATAACTACCTGTCCATTCACTACCATACCACTACCATAACTACAGACAGACAATTTCCTTCAGCCTAGGGGATTGATCTCTAAGACCATGTCCGCACACTCAATCTCTGCATCCTTCTTCTCTTGCTCTTAATCCTCTTACAGCGTCCCTCTCTCTTGTCTTACCTCTCTCTCTCTCTCTCTCTCTCTCTCTCTCTCTCTCTCTCACACACACACACACACACACACACACGATATTACGCTACATTAACGTTATCAAGACGACCACCACGACCACCCCTCCTTCCTCTCTGCCTTACAACCAGCCAGTACGACCTCCTTTACTCAGACACGACCACCACCTTACCTTACTCACGACCTGACGACCACACCCTCATATTTAGTCACCTCATCACGACCCCCCCCCCACCTCCTTACCATAAAACTTGATTTACTATAACGACCCTCTTATCCCCCCCCTCTCTCTCTCTCTCTCTCTCTCTCTCTCTCTCTCTCTCGGCGCTAACAGAACCTCAGTGGCAAAGATAATAAGGTGTCTCACGTTGGTCTGAGAGAGAGAGAGAGAGAGAGAGAGAGAGAGAGAGAGAGGAGGTAGTCATAGCAGTGGTAATACTCGAAATAAATAAAAGACACACATTACCCTCGCCGGCTGGAACTTAATATCAGATTTGGATTAGATGTTTTTATATTATCTTTATTTTTTGATGGGGGAGCATCTCTGGGAGCGGCTCTGACCATCTCCCTCTCACTAAAGATTTTTCGGAAGGGAGGTGTTTCAGTCCCGTAGAGTTTAAGGACTTTTGCGAGGCCAGACAATACCCCACCACACCACATCACACCATATCACCCTTTCACACCACACCACACCACACCACAACATACCATACCAACCTCTCACACCACACTGCGCAAAATGTTCCTTCCCTACCACACCACACAGTCACCCTTCCACACCACACCACACATCTCACCAAACCATCCTCTCATGCCACACCACACAGAATAGCCCTTCCACACCACACCACATCACACCGTCCTCTCACACCACACCACACTGTTCCACACCACACCACACCACATCACACCACACCATCCTCTCACACCACACCACACAGAATAGCCCTTCCACATCACACCGTCCTCTCACACCACACCACACTGTACCACACTCTCACACACCACATAATACAACCCTCACATACACCAAACCACACCAAGGGTATTATGCGAATGGCCCTGAAGCTCCCGCATCTGATACTTTTCAGTTTTATTCTTCAGCCACAGTTAGTCTGAACAGTAAACTTGCAGCAACAACAACAATAGCAAGGAGGAGGAGGAGGAGGAGGAGGAGGACAAAAAGATGAATATTAAAAAGAATACGTAAACAATCACAACTCTCTCTCTCTCTTTCTCTCTCTCTCTCTCTCTCTCTCTCTCACACACACACACACACACACACACACACACACACACACACACACAACCTTGCCCCTCCGGTAACACCACTGCAACTACTTCAGTGTTATGTAACTGTAATAACATCCCCGTCGAGTCAACAACTGTGAAAATCCTTACATCACCCACCTCTCACGGCTTCACAGTACCGTATACGCTTACCCCTCTCACGGTAGGGCCAACTCTACTGTGAAATAATTACGTGATGCAACTAGGAATCCTTCACGGTAGTTAAACAGCCGCTTAACCCTCTCGCGGTGGGGAGAACTCTACTAAATAATTCTGTTAAGATGAGAGCATGCCATGGGGGCCTGAGTCTTGATGCTATACTCCGTTCACTCTAACTTGGCCTAAAATTGTCATCTCTCCATCTCGATTGCTGAACTATAGCGAAAGATTGACACTACAATATGGTGCTAGTCACGAAGAAGTGCTGTGGATGTAATGCAGTCGTAGTATCGTCTTTTTCAGGTACTGCGCTACGTGGAATAAGCTGCAAAAGGACGAAAATTTGGGTCAAGTTAAAGTGAATAAACTATAGTGAAATATAATTAATCCTTTCATGATCGGGACAAGTCTAGGCTTCAGCTGAGAATTGGGCTCCCTAACACCTCTTCCTGATCGATTTACTTTCGGGCACGGCTGGGTGATAAATTTTTGTACGTTACTTATGCAGAGTATGATGATGTTAGAACGATTTACGTAGCACAGAAGAGGACGGCAAGGCGTAATAAGCAAATTAAATCGCTTAGGAAGAGGTGCTAGGGAGCTTCCATAGCCGACGAAAATACTACCCCACGACTATACAGAAAAGGCCCATGCATCTTCGCAAAGTTGAACGAAAACATAGTGGAAAAACTGTAGCTTCTGAAACACGCCCTAGTAGAGATAGGTATTTTCTTTGTGTTTTGTCAGGTGTAAATATTCTTCAGACGGAACTAAGAAGACGCCTGTGACTCTGACTGCACAGGGTCCTTCGCTCGCCAGCCTCGTCACGGCGCCTGCCCTGCCGAGGACGTGGCGGCTGCAGCGGTACAGAAATTGGCCAGAACACCCCCTATGAGGACATCAATTCCCCCACCCTTTCCCTATCTCTGTTAGGTACAATTTTTTCTTTCTTTCTCTTTGCCGTTCCTTCTTTCATTTTATTGTACACGCTTTCCTTCTCTCTCTCTCTCTCTCTCTCTCTCTCTCAAGATAAAAGAAGAGAAGACTGCAGAATTTAGAAATAGCGAAGCACTGGAAGCAATATTGGAATCGAAAGGGAAACTGAAAGTAAAAAAAAAAAATTGGAAAGAGGGGGAGTCCACAGATTTAAAAAAGAAAAAAAAAGATGAAGACTTGAAGGAGGGAACACACAAGGGAGAATAAATCCAAAGATAAAAGGAGATACGGGAGAAGGACTTGGGAGATGCCTGAAGGAAGGATGAGGAAGTGTAAAGACAGAACGACAATGGAATGAAGTCGATAGATGAAACAAAGGGGAAGTTTTGGAGGAAGAGATGAAAGAAAGGGGGAAAAATCCGAAGCGACAAGAAAATTGAGAGAGATGATCTAAGAAATGGAAAGATACAGGAAGCAAATCTTGGAAAGGGAAAGAAAGAAAGAAAGAATGAAAGAAAAGAAAGGAAGGATGATGGATGGAGGGGGACTCAGAGGTCTAGTGTAATATTGATTTAATATTACATTATTTTCAATACTCTCGTGTTATTACAATTTTTAGTATTATTAAGATCATGATGATGATGATGATGATGGTGATTATTATTATTATTATTATTATTATTACTATTTGCTTTGGGAAGACATCTCGTAGTGAAAAGGATGGAAATAATGATATACAAGTTGCGATTTGGGGAGGGAGAAAGAGAAAGAGAGAGAGAGAGAGAGAGAGAGAGAGAGAGAGAGAGAGAGAGAGAGAGAGAGAGAAGGCGTTCTATTCTCATCGATAAAGGAGTCTTCGAAACACCTCTTAATTACCGATTTACTCCAGGGTACATAGCGTTAATATTCTCTTACCTAACACTTACGCAATCTATGTGGGTGCTTTAAAAATTAACATAGCGTGAATGAGGATACTGAAGTGTAATATTCAGGATAAATCGCTATGAAAATGGTGCTAGGGAGCTTCCAAAATTAGCTACCACAGGGGTCATGGCTCAATGGAGGCTTGAAATGAAATACTGTGGTCCTTTCACCTTAACTTGGCCTATATTTTCGTACTTTTCCAGCATATTTCTAGTTGCTCAGTGACAGAAAAACACATTACATCCTTCTCACAGCACTTCTTCGTGACTAGCATCATATTCTAGTGTTAATCTCTTCCAACACCTCAATATTCAAGATAAATGGATGTTAATTTTAGGCCAAGTTAGAGTAAAAAGGATATAGAAGCAGTTTTGAAATGAAGAGAGAGGGAACTGAAACAAGAAATAAGAGTACGAAGGAAAAAAGTATAAGGAGAAAGAGAGGAAGGAGTATTAGTGAAGGAAGAGGTTCAAGACTAAGATAAGGATGAGGAGAAAGAGGAGGGAGGGAAGAGTGAGGGGGGGGGCAAGATTCTGAGGTGAGGAGAGATGAAGAGAAAAAGAGGATTAGGGTGAGAAATGAGGCTGCGACAGACATCAAACGCGTGAGAGAGAGAGAGAGAGAGAGAGAGAGAGAGAGAGAGAGAGAGAATAAGTAAGCGTGAGAGCGAGAGACGAGAGTGCTGAGTGACGCGTGGGTTTGCTTTTCTAGACACAGACCGGGGGGACGAGGGAAGACATGAGTGGATTGAGTAAAAGTATGGATGGACGAAAATAACACAAATGGTGAAATATTACGTTTTGGTATATATCATGACGATGTGGTATAAATTCTGTGTATTATCTGTGTCTGTACCAATTTCTGTCTGTCTGTCTGTCTGTCTGTCTCTGTCTCTCTTACAAGGGAACACATTCATTTTAGCAACATTTTATAGACTTACGTTATCAGCGGTGTTCTTGAGAGAGAGAGAGAGAGAGAGAGAAACACCCGATATTTCAACACGTATTTCACAAGCGACCTTCATCATTTCTCTCTCTCTCTCTCTCTCTCTCTCTCTCTCTCTCTCTCTCTCAAGAACACCGCTGATAACTTAAAACAATAAAGGGTTGCTAAAGAAAATGTGTCCCCTTCTAGGCCTAACTCAAGCATCTGACCTCAGCATCTTTGACTTTCTTACTTTGGGTAGAGTCAGGATTCTGGGGGCTTCAGCGGGGAGTGAGTGAGTGTGTGGCCCATTAAATTAGGTATATTTTTGCTAGTTCTCCCCCTTTCATTATTATTATTATTATTATTATTATTTACTTTCTGCACGAACTTATTAAACAGGTAGGGATAAAAATAGCCTTTACTACCGGATTCACTACCCCATTCATTACCCCATTCATTACTCCATTCACTACCCCATTCACTACCCCATTCACCACCCCATTCTCTACCCCATTCACTACCCCATTCACTACTCCATTCACTACCCCATTCACCACCTCATTCACTACCCCATTCACTATTCCATTCACTACCCCATTCACTACCCCATTCACTACCATCTCATAAATTATACGCTGTTCACTTTAAATGGGGGTACAATTGACAACTCTCATCTTGAATTCTGATATAGTCACGAAGAAGTGCTAAGGCAAGGGTGTGGAGTGCCAAGCTATAACTGATTATCACTGGAATTCGATGCTAGTCACGAAGAAGTGCTATGGAAAGAATACACAATGCTGATATGTAACACGCGATTAACACTGGAACATGATGCTTGTCACGAAGAAGTGCTATGGAAAGGACGTACAATGCTGAGCTATAACAGGAGTCGCTAGAATATGGTGCTAGTCACGAAGAAGTGTTATGGAAAGGGATGTAGGGCCGTAGTATAGCTTTTTCACCGTCCTCGTGTCCTAGAAAATAACCGCAAAGGGACGAAAATCTGAGCCAGCTTAAAATGACTGAAGTATAGGTAAAAATAGTCAGCTGTGAGATCGAATAAAAAATAAATCGCCACTGTACCGGCGTTAAGCGTATATGGGGCCGAGACTGGCCTGGTGAAGTTAATGAAGGGATGCCTATGATTTTTTTTTTTTTTTTTTTGGACGTGCTTACACCAGGCATGAATATAGACTCTGGCACGTCATTATTATTATTATTATTATTATTATTATTATTATTATCATTATTATTATTATTATTATTATCGCTGTTATTATCTTCCTGCTCCTCCTCCTCCTCCTCCTCATCATCATCATCTTCTCCATTACCACCTTCATCATTACTCTTCCTGCTCCTCCTCCTTTTCACCATCATCATCATCATCATCATCAATATTACACCACCACCACCACCACCACCATTATCCTTCTCCTCCTCCTCATCATCATCATCATCACCATCATCACCACCATCATCACACCATCGTGGCCAAGTAACAAATCAATCACTATCTTTTATTTTTCTCCCAGTACACTAAAAGATAAGCAAGTTTTAATCACCCACAACGATATCTGATAAACCCTTTCAATACGAGGACGTATTCTTGTTGCCTTCAGACGATTTTATTCAGCTTAAAATAGGACTTAGGTGGTTATCTATCTATCTATTTTCTATCTATCTATCTGTCTGTCTGTCTGTCTGCCTGTCTATCTGTTTATTATCTTACTATCTGTCTGTCTACCTACCTACCCATCTATCTATTTATTTATATGTATCTACTGTGCGTGGTGGCCAGCTCATAACAGTCGAGTGTGAGAGAAAAGTAGGGGTGTTGTGTGTGTGTGTGTGTGTGTGTGTGTGTGTGTGTGTGTGTGTGTGTGTGTGTGTGTGTGTGTGTGTGTGTGTGTGTGTGTGTGTGTGTGTGTGTGTGTGTGTGAGAGAGTGAGTGAGTGAGTGAGTGAGTGTACGTGTATTACTCTCTCTAATACTTCCACTTACAAGTAAGAAAAAAAAATAAAACAAAAATATAAAGCCAAAAAATTAAATACACAAATATATAAACAACAGGTGTATTCAGGTAACATTAGAGGCAGTAAGGTGTATTCTGTGTATACCTTGTGTAACTTGTATTTAGTATGCAGGACTGGGGTGTACTGGTCTCATTTACTCACGTGTTGAAATAAGGTGAATAACAAGAAGCGATGCCGGGCACAGCAAACCCGTCCCCGGCAGTCATTTTAGTGCTGACGTATAAACACAACAGGATACCTAGTCAAAGATGTCACATATCAAATTTGGAGTAAATCGGGTGAAAATTGACGATTTTATGCCCATCTGAAATTTTAGGCCCGACCCACCTGACACTGACCCCCCTACCGCTAACTGGGGGGATGTAATGAGGCATGTGATAGGTAGCAGATTCGAAAGATGCACCTTTAGGTTCTGGTTTCATGTCGATATGAAGAATTTGAAAGGAGTAATGGCGATAAAACGATTTTTACATTTTACATATTTTGGGCCTACAGCGTGAACCTTGACCCAATTTGGCCCGAAATTTAATCAGGTGATCAGAAGGTCATAGCCTATTATCTCTGTAATTTTGGTCAAAATCGCACCTGCAGTTTTCGCCTAAAGTTGTTAACAGACAGACAGATTGACAGACATACTTCAAGACAAACCGAGCGAAAACAATACCCGTTCCCGAGCTCCTCCGGGGCGGGGATGGGTAATGAGAATAATAATACTGTAATGAATTTAGTCTTTAGTCTTTACTCTCACCCTTCATACACTCAGACTCACCCTTAATACTCTCACTCTCACTCCTTATCCTCTAATTCTCATCCCAAATACCTCTACTTCTTGCTCTCACACGTTCACTCTCACCCTTCATCCGTCTACCTCTAAAGCCCCATACCTTATACCTGACTCTCACTCCTAATACTTTCACTCTCACTCCTCATACTCTAATTCTCACCCCCAATACCTCTACGAAAGACCAAAGACTTTCACCCTCATTCTCACCTCTCATGCTTTCATTCTTTCTTCTCACGTTCTTACTTTTACCGCTCTCTCTCTCTCTCTCTCTCTCTCTCTCTCTCTCTCACACACACACACACACACACACACACACACACACATACACGTCCCCTGAGATGGCAAGAGCTAGTGCAGACTCCCGTTCATGTGCACCCTAAAACACGCCCACCGTCTACACGTGCACATGTCAGGCAATCTTACCACACACACACACACACACGCACACACACACACACACACACACACACACACACACACACACACACACACGCAAAACCAGACAGACAGGTATAATAAACAACTAAGTGTTCTGATATCCTGTTAAGCGTCCACCATAAAAAGAGAAGTTATGATGTGGGTCAAGGAAATAGAGAGAGAGAGAGAGAGAGAGAGAGAGAGAGAGAGAGAGAGAGAGAGAGAGAGAGAGAGAGAGAGAGAGAGAGAAATATAACTCCACAATCTTTTAATCCTTTTTTTTTTCAGAATATATACGTAAAAAAAAAAACTACCACTTTTTCATCACAGACTCACTAATTCCAATAAAAATAATGTATAGAGCAATAAATAAATAAATAAATAACAGATGCATTTTTTTAATATCAACATTTCCTTTTCACACATCCGGTTGCCCTATGGATTCTCTCTCTCTCTCTCTCTCTCTCTCTCTCTTTCTAATTTCCTTTCTCACTTCCTCTCTCTCTCTCTTATTTTCTTTGCTCACTTTTCTTGCTTAACTTTAATTTGTGACAGCAGTTCGTTTCCTGTTTTTGTTTTTTTTAACATAATTTCCTACTATCTACCTTAAGACCACTTTACATACTTATCACACTTATTTTCACACCAAAAACACTTTACATGCTACTTTTTACACTTCACACTCTTTTCTCATCAAAAGCACTTTACACACCCCTGCTTTTCACACTTTACACTTTTTCACATCCAGAGCACTTTACATACTTCTACTTTTCGCACTTTTCACTTCGGGATGCTAAAGTACCGATACACACTTAACGTGACCTACTACTTAAACACTTTACATACTTACACACTCTTCCTTCCCCATTACCCAAGTTCCCATACACACTCATAATAAATCTGTTACTGGAACACTTTACACACTTTTCACACTTATCACTTCCCATACACATAATCTCTCATTTTCTAAGTGGATTCAGCACGGTTTTAAGTGGAGAGGCGAAGGATATTTATACTAACCCAGTCCACTTCTAAACACTTCAACACTTAAGTATACAGGCCAACTTCAGTAGCACTTTACACACTCACACTCCACTTAATACCTCCTCAGTCACTTATCCCTGGCACTTGATTTTTAACGAACACTACACACACACACACACACACACACACACACACACACACACACACATCACTTAATACCTCCTTAGTCACTTATCCCTGGCACTTGATTTTTTAGGAACACTTTACACACTTACACTCCACTTAGTCATTTATCCCTGGCACTTGATTTTCTAAGTGTTTTCCAAGTGGTATCAGTGCAGGTACAAAAAAGAGAAATAGCAAGTCAAGTCCTTATCTAATGCACACGCGAACACTTGAGCACACTTACTTTACTGGAAAACTTTACAGACTCCTACTCAGCACTTAAGGCACTTTCTCACTACTTACATGCAACTTTACAGACTTATACTGGGCAACTTTAAACACTTTCCACTTATAAACGTACACACAACTTTACAGGCTCGTACTCAGCACTTAAGGCACTTTTTCACTACTTACGTGCAACTTATCAAACATATACGGAGCAACCATATCCACTTTCCACTTATAAAAGTATACAGTATACAACTTTACCGACCATGAGAATAACTTTAGCACTTTTCACCGCCAGTCTCACACACAACTTTACATACTTCGAATAACTTATAAACACTTTTCACTTACAAACTTACAAATGAAAACAAGAGGAAGTTGATCACCAAATACACATCAGAGAACTTCACTTATTTTTCCTTAGAGTGAACTACAGGACTACTTTACAACTTTATACACTTTATACACTTCATACACGCGATTTTATAAGTGTTTTCTAAGTGGTTTAAGTAAGGTTTCAAGAGGAGCGAGGAACGTAACTTTTAAATACACACCAAACACCTTCACTTATATTCTCTTATACTTAACTACAGAACAACTTTACAACTTTACACTTTACACTTCACATTTAAGAATTTATATGTGTTTTCTAAGTGGCTTCCGTGAGATTTCGAGATGAAAGACAGACGGGAAGTAGTTATTGCATACACATCAAACCACTTCATTCACTTATAATTTACCCAACTTTTCAACTTATCTACACTTAACACACTTCTAACACTTATTATTCAGTGTCGACACACTTAGCACACTTCTAATACGTGTCACTTAGAACCGGTTTTACCCTTCCCGTATACTTAATAAACATCTCACACTTTACACTTACTTATTACCTTACACAAACGCTTGATTTTGTAAGTGTTTTCTAAGTGGTTTCAGTGAGATTTCGACAGATGAGAGACGCAAGAAGAGTGGTTATCCAATATACTTCAGAGCACTCCACTTCACTTATACGAAATTATAAGTAAAACACTTTATACACTTATACGCACTTTTCACTTAATATTATCCTCCACAAACGCACATTTTTAAAAGTGTTTTCTAAGTGGCTAAAGTGGGACTCGAAGATGACAGGCAAGTGAGAGATACAAACACACGATTTTATAAGTGTTTATAAGTGTTTTCTAAGTGACGTCTGAAGAGGTGAAACGAATGCAAGACACCAACTCCCCCTCTATCAATGAACTCCACTACACATCACACTACAACACTTTAACACTTTACACACACTTTTACACACTTTTCACACTATTTTCTAAGTGTTTTCTAAGTGATTTAAGTGGATCTCCAATATACTAAACGAGAGAAAGAGCTAGGAAACGAACAGAACACAACTTATACCGATCTTCAGCACTTAAAACACTTTACCTACTTTACACACTCTAGACACACTTTATGCACACTTTTCACACCATTTTCTAAGTGTTTTCTAAGTGTTTTAAGTGAGGATAGACAGGGGGTGTGGAGAGGAAGGCTTGTTATCCAGTCCACGTCACAGCGCACCTCAAACCACACTGATGTTAGCTATACTGCCCGCACCTCTCTCTCTCTCTCTCTCTCTCTCTCTCTCACACACACACACACACACACACACATGTACGATTATTAGCTAGCAATACTCACCCCTACCCCTCTCTACCACATACATACATACTTTCTCGTACACGCCGGCACACTTACAGTATACACACACACACACACACACACACACACACACACACACGTTCTCACTCTCAATCTCGCGTACACTAGAACGCTGATTCACTCTCTCTCTCTCTCTCTCTCTCTCTCTCTCTCTCTCTCTCTCTCTCTCCTAAAACTAGAATTTTCACACTAAGTCAATTGCAGAAAAGGACAAATGCTACGGCTCTACATCTCTTCCGTGGCACTTCTTCGTGACTAGCATCATAGTATTACTCTCTTCCTACAACGCAGCATTCAAGATGGAGAGACGGCAATTTTAGGCCATGTTAAAATGGAGAGAGTATAGGCGTCATATAATTTTCATCTGACGGGACTGGGTCAATTCTATACCTTTAAATTTAAGTCGCTTTGTATAACCTTTTTTGGGCCTTCGTCATGGGGTACAAATGAGTCTCCTTGGTTACTAGTCAAATCAGCTCCGAACTGGGCCACTTCCACAACCTGAATACTAAATCCTTGTTCCATGATGTTTTACGAGTCTTTGTTATGAGGTAGGAATCAGTCTCCTTGGTTACTAGTCAAAATAACTCTCCACTCTGGTTACATCTGGCCATCAATTGTGTTGAAAGAGGCTAAGTTTACCCACTGGCCCTCACACACACACACACACACACACACACACACACACACACACACACACACACACACACACACACACGCTCTCCTTCGTACACTTTTGTTTTGTTAATTTAATATCTCCCAAACATGCAAAGCCATTCTTTCTCTCTCTCTCTCTCTCTCTCTTACTCGACTACATACTTGATACACACACGTGCTTAATCATACTTCAGACAGACAGACTTACATGCATCTCTTAAATAATGCAGCTTACACACACACACACACACACACACACACACACACACACACACACACACACACACACACACACACACAATCACAAATCTAATCCTGTATCCATTATGAAAAACAAACATAAACGAGAGAGAGAGAGAGAGAGAGAGAGAGAGAGAGAGAGAGAGAGAGAGAGAGACAGACAGACAGACAGACAGACAGACAGAACGCTGCGTACATCCAGGTGAGCCAGTGCAGGTGACCTATTACACACAGGTAGGCTGTTCCTAATTGTTCTCTGAGGAGGGGTGTGAGAAAGGTGTGAGAGAAGAGAATGAGGGACGAGTGAGAGAGGAGAGAGAGAGAGAGAGAGGGGTGAGAGAGGAGAGAGAGGGGGGGCGGAATGAGAGAGGTAAGAAATGGCTGAGAGTTATAAGGAGTTACAAAGACAAGTAGTGCCTCAAAAGGTCTTATGATTCACACCAGGGAGGCAGTAGGAATCTTAAGGGGTAAGATGTGACAGAGGGGTGTGAGGGGGTGTGGGGGGTGAAAGAGAGAGGAAGAATTGAAGGATAGACGTGAGAATGAATGTATGAGTGAGAGTGATAAAAGTTAAGTATCAGGTGAAAGAATATGAGTTGAGTGTAAGAGTTGGGTATTAGGAGTGAGAGTATGAATGTAAGTAATAATGGGTAAGTATTAGGGGTGACAGTATGAGTATGGATGATAAGAGTTGGGTATTAGGAGTGAGAGTATGTCTGTGGGTGATAAGAGTTGGGTATTAGGAGTGAGAATATGAGTGTGGGTGACAAGAGTTGGGTATTAGGAGTGAGAGTATGTCTGTGGGTGATAAGAGTTGGGTATTAGGAGTGAGAGTATGTCTGTGGGTGATAAGAGTTGGGTATTAGGAGTGAGAATATGAGTGTGAGTGAAAAGAGTTGGGTATTAGGAGTGAGAGTAAGGATGTAAGGGTGCGGTGGGGGGAGGCGAAAGAGCTAAGATATGAGGGATGAGGGTGAGGGGATGGTAGTATTAGGGATGTGAGGAAGTATAAGGGAGAAGCTAAGGGGTGAGGCAGGAGTGGAAGGGTAAGCAGAACCTTCAACCCTAACACATGTTCTCTAGCGATTCATTCTGCCTAGTGCACCTTAACACCCTCCTGTACATCACTAATACAAACCATGCATATATTAAAACCACATAAACAACACGAGTAAATAGGAACATCCAGACGGCAAAATAAACCGCTCAGGGACATGTGTTACGAACTAGTGTACCATCTAGAAATGTCCCTTCCAACCACAGAGGTATCGTTTCACATTCCCTGTTCCTCAATCTGGTTCTTCTTATCTTTAATCTTACTTTCACTCTTTTCAGTATAAGAAAAAAATAAGATTCCTCGGAGGACGTAGGCCTATGCGAAGAAGCCGAAAAAAAAAATCCTTAGGCCTGAGTGAGCAGCGAATGGATTTACGTAAGGCCTATAGGTTGGTCTTCTCCCTAACATCTCTTCCTTAGCGATTTATTACTGGACATGGCTGGTTAATATCACTTTGGTACTTTACTTATGCTGAGAATGACGATGTCTGAAGGATCTATATAACAAGAAAGTAAGGTGTAATAAGCAAAATAAATCGCTAAGGAAGTGGTGTTAGGGACGAAATACCTGCTAATTTCTCTGGACACCTTGTCGACAGGTGTCCTACTTTTCATGCCTTTTTTTTTCTTCCTTTGTTTTTTTTCTGGAATTAACCCATGACATTCATTTGTGGGAGGGATAGGATAATGATGATGATGATGATGATGATGATGATGATGATGATGATGATGATGATGAGGAGGAGGAGGAGGAGGAGGAGGAGAACAAGGAAGAGGAAGAAAATTCTGTTGTTGTTGTTGTTGTTATTATTATTATTATTATTATTACTCTTATTATTATTACAATTATTAGCTGTATTAGTAGTAGTAATACCATCATCATCATCATCATTAGCCTAATAATTATAACTTTAAACCAAAAGTTCTCCAACATTTTCAAACGATACCTCCAAAACGGAAAAAAAAATCAAGTGGTGGCAGGAAGAATTAAAAGAGACGTGATTCTAAAAAAAAAAAAAAAGTGGATTAATGAAGATCACTTAACTCCTTTCAGTCAGAGATTCATCCTCAGCCCAAGAATTAATTTGAAAACCCGTAGTTAGTGACTGGCGTTTCTAAACCGAATAGAATCGCCTGGTTGTAGCGAGAATGAATCGGAAAAAGAGAGGAAATAAGGGAGAGGGTGAGAGAAAGCTTTGTCGTGTGTCTATATATACCCGACATATCCATAGTCGTGATAGAGGGAGGGTGAAGGTCGTAGGGAGCAGGGAGGAAGCAAGGGAGGGGAGAGATATTGGACAGGGTGAGGGGAAGGGAATGATAGGAATGCAGAGGCAGAGAGAAAGGTAGGGGAGGAGAAGGAGATGGGAGATGTAGGGGGGAAGGGGTGGAGAGAGGGAGGTAAAGGGTAAGGGAAAGGGAGGAGTAAGGAAGGGTAAGTAGCGTAGGGAGAGGGTGGAGTAGCATGAAGGGTGGGGCAGCGAGAAGGGTGGGTAAGGTCAGGGTGCGTAGCTGGCAGGGAGAGGAAGGGTGTGAAGAGGGAGAGGGAGAAACAGGGGGATAGGAAGGGGAAGGATGGGGAAGGAGAGGCAGAGGGTAGGGCAAAGGATGGGCAGGGGAAGTGAGTGGCAAGGTAGGGGGAAGGATGGGAAGGGAAAGGCATAGGTGGGGGAAAGGAGGGGTAGGGAGCGGGAAGGAAGGGTACGGGTTGGTAAATGGGGAATTTAATGGCAGGGAGGGACGGGGATATGGAAGGTCGGAGGGGGGGATGGGGGAGGGAGGGGGAAGGGCAAGATCGGAGGATAGGATGGTACAGGATGAAGTGGATGTGGACTGGCGAGGAGAGGACAGGAGAAGGCGAATAGGAGACAGAGAGAGAGAGAGTTGTAAGGAGCTGGTTAGGAGACAGGAAAATTTGTAAGATGCAGAGATGGGCCGACAGAGAAGGGGTTCGGGTGATTGAGAGGCAAAATGAAGGATATGTAGGAAGGATGATGGGATGGGTAGTGAAGAGAGTATGGTGAAGGTATGGAGGCTGTAGTGAAGAGGGTGTACTGAAGTTATTATGAGACAGGGAAGAGGGTGTGGAGAAAGGATGAAGGATGGAAAATAAGGAGAGTACGGTGAGAGTATGAGGGGTGTTGTGAGGAGGGTATGGTGAGAGTATGAAGGCTGTACTGAGGGGGGGTATGGTGAGGGCATGATAAGATAGTGAAGAGGATACGGTAGAAGGAAGACAGGTGAGAGTGGGCAGGTGTTTTGACGCATGATGACGCCCAGGTAATATCTCGTTTTATGGCAGGTGCTTCCAGTGTTGTGTGTAAACTGTATCACGGATCAATATATCAAACATCCATCAGTCTCTTTACTGCACCCAGCCCCTGTTTCGCTTGCAACCTTGACACACTTACTAATATCAAGTGTATTTTAGTATCATTTCAACCATTAAAGGCTTATATTTGATTCAGGATCTTTATATAAAAATCCATCACCTCTTTTTACCACACAATGCTCCTGTCTCGGCTACTATACTCTGCTCACTTTGTATTGGCGTAAAGCTGCGGTCTCTCCATCTTGAATTTTGAGCTATAATAAGAGATTAACGCCAGAATATGATGCTAGTCACGAAGAAGTGCTACGAAATGGATACAAAGCCGCGTTCTGCCACTGAACTACGGGACAAATAGACGCAGCAAAGGGACGAAAATCTCAGCCAAGTTAAAGTGAATGAACTGCAGCTTAATGTGTTTACTAATATGAAGTCTGCTTTAGTTCATTAATTTAAGATCAATACATCAATCATCCATCAATTTTTAATCAATCTGTCTCGGCTACTGGACTGATGCATTTACTATACTCCTCTTACTCTAACTTGGTCCAGAAATGCCATCTTACTATTTTCAATCCCAAGTTATAGTAATAATCTAATACTCGAATTAGGTGCTAATCACGAAGAGGTGCTATGTGAAGGAGGTAGAG
>NC_136982.1:44189262-44201762 GCF_032717465.1 Coenobita brevimanus | reverse complement strand
GACGATTATATTCAATCTAGGAAGGGCTTTGGATTAGTGAAGGGGTTAATCAAGGCTAAATCTAAGCCCCCCAGTTAGAGAAGCCTCCCTTAGGTTGCAAAAAACCGTCTGGGAATATCAAAAACAAAATAAGTCGCTGCAGAAAAGGCGCTACCACCCTCTCGTATGTTGCTAAAGGAGAATACGATATTGTAAACAGTTCACTCATTTACAAGCTCTACATTTATATCTATTCTTATTTACATTTATAACTATTTTCAAGTGCTATATAAAGTCTGAAGTGTGTAGTGAAATGTGGTGAGTGTGGTAAGTGTTTCTCCACTGTGGTTAGAGTGAGTGATGAGTGTGTTCTCATAGTAAGTGATATGATGTGTATGTCCCCTTCTCATGACAGTGTGATGAGTGTGTGGTGGCATGTGATCAGAGTGTGGAAGGAGTGTGGTGGCATGTGGTGAGGGTGTGGTGAGTGTGGTGGAATGTGATGAGGGTGTGGTGAGTGTGGTGGCATGTGATGAGGGTGTGGTGAATGTGGTGGCATGTGATGAGAGTGTGGTGAGAGTCTGATGGACTGTGGTAAAGGCGTGGTAATGAGTGGGTACCGCGTGGTGGAATGTGACGAGTGTGGTGAAAGCTGTGTTAAGGGCAGGAGTGTGGTGTGGTGTGGTGTGGTAGAGATGGCCACTGGGCTCCTCTCTCTAAACACCCCCTGCTGAGGTAATAGCGTTGTAAAGTAGATGATGTACTCAGCACAGTACCTCAGCTCACAGTACCATCGTGTGTGTGTGTGTGTGTGTGTGTGTGTGTGTGTGTGTGCGTGCTCCCAGTATGGTCGTGTGGTGTGTAGGGATATGGGTTTGTGGCAAATTCTGAAACGAGTATATAATATTATTTCTGCGGTAGATGGGATTACGTGCAAAGCCGCTGCAACACCAAGGCGAGTCCATCACTGCAGGTTCAGGCGCCTTTACACGCACGCAAACACGCACACGCACACGCAAATATACATACCAGTAAATACCGAGGCATATACATACACACATATTTACAGAACATGGAGATAACTCAATATAAATACTTAAATATATACATGAAGATATATCAGATGCTACTCATACTATTATTACTATTTTTATTATTATTATTATTATTATTATTATTATTATTATTAGTGTTGTTGTTCTTCTTGTTCGTTGTTGTGACCCTGTTAACCCAGTCAATCTTTCTCACTATCCACCATCCTTTCGGGGGATAGGGAAGTAGTTGAGGGATGTTTGCGTAACCAGGAAGTTCAACCCCCCGGCCACACTGATGCCCCCACGTGAAGGCGTCCCTCTCCACCACAAAGGCTACTTATAAGCGGAATAAAAGTGTTCGCCAGTAAAGTGTCCTCTCTCTCTCTCTCTCCCTGTGTGTGTGTGTGTGTGTGTGTGTGTGTGTGTGTAACCGGCCTTGGGGTTCAAGAGAGCAGGTTCTAGTGTTTTTTTTCTTGTATATACCATCGTCTACCTGCACCGCTGTGTATGTATGTGTGTATGTATGTATGTACAGTATGTGTGTATGTGTACGTACGTATGTATGTATGTATGTATGTGTGTGCATGTATGTATGTATTATTGCCTGGAAGAATGCATGTACGTTTTTATATGCATGTCCGTCTGTACGTCTAATGTGTATGTATGAATGTATGTATGTATGTATGAATGTATGTATGTATGTATGTATGTATGTATGTAGATGTATGTATGCATATGTATGTATGTTCTTATGTACAGTATGTAATTATGTAAGTACGTAGAAAGGGATGAGGCACGTGTGAGTGAGTGGCAGGGGTTAGGCTAAGTAGTCAGGCAGGTTGGAGGGTGAGGCAGGTGTGGGGGTGAGGCAGGTGTGAGTGGGTGGAAGGGGTGAGGCAGGTGTGAGTGGGTGGATGGGGTGAGGCAGGTGTGAGTGGGTGGATGGGGTGAGGCAGGTGTGAGAGGGTGGATGGGGTGAGGCAAGTGTGAGTGGGTGGATGGGGTGAGGCAGGTGTGAGTGGGTGGAAGGGGTGAAGCAGGGTGGTAAGTGAGGCAGGTCAAATGGCAGGTAAAGAAGGGAATTAATATGTAAAGTGAGGCAGGGTAGTGAGGCAGATGGCGGGGAAGAGGCAGGAAAATAAATGAGGCAGGTGAAATATTTGTTGCAGAGGATACACAACAGGTGAGGCAGTATGGTGAGTAAGGCAGGCCAAGCGGGTGAGGCAGGAATGAGGCAGGTGAAATGGTTGGTGAAAAGGAGGTGAGGCAAGGGAGGTGAGGCAGGGTAGGTGAAAAGAAAGGTATGGAGGACAACAGGTATTCTAGACAGGTGAGGCAGGGGTGAGGGAGAGGTGAGGCAGGGGTGAGGCAGGAGTGAGGCAAGGGTGAGGCAGGGAGGTCACTGAGGCAGGAGTGAAGAATGAAACAAGAGAGAGAGAGACAGAGGGGAGGGGAGGGGAGGGGAGGGGAGGCCAAATAGGAAGAGTGAAGGTGAGAGGGGGTGAAGAAGAGAAGAGAGTGAGGGGGATGAGACGGGTGGGGAGGGAAAGCAGTAAGAGGGGAGATGAGGGAGGGAAGGGGAAGAAGTGGGGAAAGAGGGAGGGGGAGAGGAGGGGAAGGGAGGGGAAAGGAAAAGGACGGGAGGAAGGAGGGGAAGGGAGGAAAGAGGAAGCAAACTATGAACAGGGAAGTAGGCTGAGAGAGAGAGAGAGAGAGAGAGAGAGAGAGAGAGAGAGAGAGAGAGAACCAGGTAAGAGCCAGAGCCACAAAAGATTCAGGTGAACCCCATTACCTCTCTCTCTCTCTCTCTCTCTCACACACACACACACACACACACACACACACACACACACACAAATGCTTTCTCCTCTCGCCACAAATTCAACACAGTAACAACTCACTCTCTCTCCCTCTCTCTCTCTCTCTCTCCCCCGCCTGCTGCAATGGAGATGTGGAGAATTGTTTAACCTGCCAGGCTGTGGAAATTGCAAGTGATATATTGCCCGCTTTCAATTCTGGTGAGAGAGAGAGAGAGAGAGAGAGAGAGAGAGAGAGAATAGTAGTAGTAGTAGTAGTCGTAAGGGAACTAAGGGACGTTTGTATAACCGGGCAGCTCCACCGACCGGCCATATCGATGCCACCACGTGAAGGCGCCCCTCTCTCCAGCACCAACATCCCTCGTAATAAGATGAGTTAATGGCGTGAGGTGATGCTGAGGGAGCGTGCCTGAAGGGGGGGTTGTGGTGCGCTCCTGGGATAAGCCACTCCCAGCCAAAGCCACTCCAAGCCATACTACCAACACTGCTCAACCATCTCAAAGCCAGGGGGAAGGGGGGCTTTAAGAGGTGTGAGAGAGAGAGAGAGAGAGAGAGAGAGAGAGAGAGAGAGTTGTTACTGTGTTGAATTTGTGGCGAGAGGAGAAGGCATTTGTGTGTGTGTGTGTGTGTGTGTGTGTGTGTGTGTGTGTGAGAGAGAGAGAGAGAGAGAGAGAGAGAGAGAGATGGGAAGGGAGGAAGGGAGGGGAAGAGTGTCAGGTAAGAGGTAAAACAAGAGGATTGATGGGAAAGAAGAGGGAGGGGGATGGCAAAAAAAGACTAATATAAGAGGAAAGACACAGGCAGAAAAGAAGAGTCAAGAGGAAAGAGGGACGGAGGTGAAACATAGAGGATGGGAGAGATGTTTGATGGAAGAGTACAGGAAGAGGAAGAGAAGAGGAAGAAGAGGAGAGCTAGAGGAGTAAAGAAAGAGGAAGAGGAGGGAAGACATGCTTGAAAGAAAGGGTAAAAATAAAAAAAAAGTGAGAGGAGAAATGATGAGAGACAGACATGAAGGAAGAATAAAGAGGAAGGGAGGAAAGGAGGAAATGTATGAAGGAAAAAGTGACACAGAGAAGAGAAGAGGAGAGAGAGAGAGAGAGACGCAGGAAGAAAAGAGGACAAGGGAAGAGGAAGAGAGAGAGCAGAAGGGAACGGTAGTAAGGGAGAGAGTAGCGAAGCGTGAGGTAAGGCTTAGACAGAGAAGAGGGGAGAAGAGGGGAGAAGCGTGGGGTGGAAAGGGTTAAAGGTGGCTCGGTCGGTGCAGCACTGGCCTCACGTTAGGGGGGCGCGCAGGAGTGGGTTCGAGCGCCACTGACTGTCACTGAATTTGGGAAGTAGACGCGCTTAAAATCAACTAAAAATCTATACTATATCACCATCTACCACCACTATCTATTATTTCACCCTCTGTGCTTCGTATCTATCTACCCTCCCTAACACCTTTTCCGAAGCGACTTAGTTTGCTTATTACACCTTCTCCTTTTCTGTGCTATATAAATCATTCTAATATCACCTTACTACACCTAGGTAATGTACAGAACGACAATAAACCAGCCATATCCAAAAATAAATCGCTATGGAAGAAGTGTTAGGGAGCTTACCCGACGAAAATAGACACACACACACACACACACACACACACACACACACACACACACTCTGTCTCTCTCTCTCTCACACACACACACACACACACACACACACACACACACACACACACACACACACACACACACACACACACACACACACACACACACTCTGTCTCTCTCTCTCTCACACACACACACACACACACACACACACACACACACACACACACACACACACACACACACACACACACACACACCCTGTCAGAGCCCGGCGTGGTGACAGAGGCTATCCTGGCGCTTTTAGGTGTTCATTTGATTAGGTCCCAGAGCACTGTTCCTGCCCCTCAAAGTCTAGCACAGCTCTGTGTCAGGCCAGGGTAAAGCAGTAGTTAGGATAGTGATGCATTAGTAGCTCAGAAGTTGTCATCATCATCATCATCATCATTATTATTTTCATCACCCTCATTATCATCATCATCATCCAGACTACTTTTCACACCTGAGAATTGGGCAGGTATGGTTCAGACGGCAAGAGAGGAAATAACAGTAAGAACTAGCGAGTCCGTCCAATTAAATAGGCAAGACATTCATTCACTCACCATTCAAGCCACAGGAATCCAAACTGTATCTGATTTAGGTTGTTACCGGAGGCCTAACCCTTCTGCACACAAAACCTGGCATATACGAATTAATGAAGTGAAAATCAAAGCAGCTTTATTTACTGAAAAGAATGAACGAAAGGCAGTAACTCAAAAAAAAAAATAATGTTCTCCTTCCCCCCTCAAAAAAAAAAATATATATATATATATATTTCCTTCCTACCTCCACCCGATTCTTTCAGCCCAGGTAAAGGCACAGGTAATGATGGTAAATCTGGATCCACCATTTTGAATCCCCTACAACGAACTACCAACCGGAACCGCACCTAACCTTTCCATAGGAGGTAGGTGAAAAATAACATGGGCAGCCTTTACCCACGACCTATGACCTTAACCTTTGACCTCTTATAAACACAATCGTCAAAAAATATAGCGTTGCACATTTAGCGAATTTGTAACTAGATATGCAAGACGCTTTGGCAATGTAGCGACAATATTTTGGGTATATGACATAGAAAGCATTTTCCTTTGACCTATTATGACCTTCAGCTCTGACCTATGACCTTCCGCCATGACCTACGATAGACACAGTCTGTTAATACATACACCGCTACGTAATTTAGCGAATCTGTGGCGAGATCTGGAGATGGTTTAGGAATTTAGCGACAATATCCTGCAGTGTATAACATGGACAACCTTTCCCTTCGACCTATGACCTTTAGCTCTGACCTCTGATAAACACAATCCACGCAAGACACATATTGTCGTGGCTTTAGCGTAGTAATGCCTGGAGATATGCTCATTTCTGTTTTACAATAATTTCTGAAAGTAAGAAATAGCGACAGAGTGACTTGGAGGCGTTTTGTCTGCGGCCACCCTTTGCGGGATTAGGGCGTCGGGCTATAGATAGATAGATAGATAGAAGAAATAGCGAACATGGACTGCTTATGGCTGTGACTTTCAACTTTCACCTAGGAACTCCAATATTATGCACACAAAACACATCATCATCATCATCATCAACACCATCTCCATCACCATCATCAATCATCATCACCATCACCACCATTATCATCACCCCTATCATCATCATTATTACCATCAATCATCATCATCATCATCACTATCTATCTATATCTATCTCTATCTGTAACTGTATCTATCTCTGTATCTATCTATCTATCTAAGGAGAGAGAGAGAGAGAGAGAGAGAGAGAGAATCTTGAACCTCCTCTATCACAATGGATATACAATGATTAAAAAAAATAATCAGGTGGGAACAAAGATGATGATGATGATGATGATGATGATGATGATGATGATGATGATGATGATGAAGATGGCAATAATGACAACAATGATGACGATAATGATGATAATGACGATAATAATGAACGGTGATACAAAACAAACCAGCTCTTGTTATCGGTGTTCATTCTCCAGGTAATTAACGCTGTACAGGTGGATTACGTCAACGAGTCAATCAGCATGCATGAAACCCAAACAGCTGGTCGCGGTGTGGGTTAGCAGTACTGTGTTTGGAGGGTGTGGGCACTGATTGAAGGTGTGTGTGTGTGTGTGTGTGTGTGTGTGTGTGTGTGTGTGTGTGTGTGTGTGTGTGTGTGTGTGTGTGTGTGTGTGTGTGTGTGTGTGTGTGTGGTTGGAGGATGTTGTCGGCATTAACAGGTCTCATCGTTTTAGTGCACACAGCGACTGGTATAAAGTTTTTCCAACCCTCCCCCCAAAAAAAGAAAAAAAACAAAGAAAAAGAAAAATAGGAGCCGAAAGCATTTTTTGAAACGTCTCCGCTCTACATTAGAGTAAAAAGCTTTGCATCGTGTACTGGACGCGAACTCATTTGGTTTCTCTCTCTCTCTCTCTCTCTCTCTCTCTCTCTCTCTCTTTTGGCCCGTGGTCCGATACTGCCCTGGCGATGATACTGGGAAGTGGATGGCAAACAGATACTCCTTTCACTTTTACTTGGCGGGTGGACAGGGACGCCTTCACGTGGTGGCACCAATATAACTAGGCGGCTCCACTGCCTGGTTATACAAACGCCCCTCAACTATTTCCCTGCAGTCCACTACTACTACAAATACTACTATTGTGGCTGCTGCTCCATTTGCTGCTACAACTACTACTGCTGCTACTAAACTTCTTCTACTACTACTACTACTATCACTACTACTATACTACTACTACTACTAAGCGTCCAACTCTAGGCCCGGCAGCCCTCCTACGTACCAGTAACCTCACATCTCACCACCTCAGCACCAATACCCACCGTCCATACTGAATACACTCCAGGGCTGCCTCATTCATGACTGGTACGCTGTTATTATCGGTGGCATTTTTATAACATGTCGGTGGTATTCGTGGAAAATCAATAAAGTAAGTTTTAACGTAACTAAACCAAAGTCTTCCCTACCACACACACACACACACACACACACACACACACACACACACACACACATGTAGATATTCTGGCTTTAAAAATACGGGGTTCAATGTAACTTTTGCACAGAATCGGATATTTGTCGGTGGAGTCCAGGATAACTGAGCACGTCATTAAAACACCAACAAAACACACACACACACACACACACACACACACACACACACACACACACACACACACACACCAAATATACACGCAAAATAAAGTAAATAAAACATACACACCCACACCATAATACACACACACACACACACACACACACACACAAACACACTCACACACTTCTCCTTTTTTTACGCGGTTATTTACAGCAGGATATGGTGTAGCCGAACCATCCTCGCTTTGTGATTGCAAGTTTTAGCCTCACGCAATCACACAAACAACCACACACTCACACAGACAATCACAAACACACATAACCACACCATCACAAACAAACACAAACAATCACAATCACACAAACAATCACAATCACACAATCACACACAATCACAACCATTTACAATCACACACAATCACACAATCACCGTTTTTCTTAGGGCAGTGAAAATATATCGCCACATATTATCTAAGTCTTCCCTGCACGATAGTAAAACAGATCATAGGACTGAAGAGGTTACGGCTGGGTTTCAGAATTCCTTATCGTGTTACAGTTGATATGAGGTATTTGTATCATTTATTTAATTATTTATTTATTTATTTATTTTGGAACTGCAACGGGAAGCTCACGAATTAACAAAAAGCCAGCTGTGACAAGGATAGCACTGACTTGCATCCGTGTTAATTTCGTTTGGGGACTGGTGTGGTTTGGCCGTGGTTGTAGTCTATCTATCCGTCTATCTATCTATCTGTCTGTCCGTCTGTCTATCTACCTATCCATCTATCTGTCTGTCTGTCTACCTATCTACTTACCTATCAATCTATTTACCTGTCTGGCTATCTACCTGGTCAGACGTCTTAATCCTTGAAGGGGTGGCCACAGACCAATCGCCTCCATGTCACCCTGCCCTCCACTATCAGGCTGCCCTTTCTCCAACTCACACTCCCTCACTCATAAATCTCTCCATCCCATCCCTCCATCTCATCCTCGGTCTCCCCCTTCTCCTCCCTTCCTCCACCTCACTCACATACACTAACGGCTATAAATAACAATCCACTTTATTATGAGAGAGAGAGAGAGAGTAAACCAAGTGACTTACGAAGATTAACAAACTTTTCGGAGTAATGTGTAAGAATTCTCTCTCTCTCTCTCTCTCTCTCTCTCTCTCTCTCTCTCTCTCTCTAACTTTCAACCTTGTCAATCAGTTGAGGTGAAGTTACCTTACCCAAAGGTATTCTCAGACCACACCTGCAGTTTCTCTCTCTCTCTCTCTCTCTCTCTCTCTCTCTCTCTCACACACACACACACACACACACACACACACACACACACACACTCTACCAAAGCTGCTCTCAACCACACCTGCAATCTCTCTCTCTCTCTCTCTCGCAGGTCCCCCAGTGACATGGAGTTCCCAGACTCGTTTACGCAAGTTATATGGACCTGAGGTGGAGTCGGTGGCAGACCAGTCCCCGAACGCGAGGGCCCGGGTTCGCATCCGTGTTAATTTAGTCTTATCAACTTACTCTTGCCAGTTTATTCTCAGTTTATTATCCTGTTTATTCTGTTTATTTTCCTGTTTATTTTCAGTTATTCTGATCAATTTATTCTCGTCAATTTATTCTTCTCAATTAAATTCTCATCAATATAATCTCGTCAATTTATTCTCATCAATTTATTTTCCTGTTTATTCTCGCTTAGTTTATTCTTAGTTTATTATTTCTGTTTATTTCTTGTTAGTTTATTCTCGCCGGTTTATACCTGTCAGTCTCTTCCTGTCAATTAATTCTCCTCAGATTGTTATTCCTGTCAATTTATTCTCTCTCTCTCTCTCTCTCTCTCTCTCTCTAGTATGTATGTATATATGTATGTTACGTTTCTGTCTGTATGTATGTCTCTCTCTCTCTCTCTCTCTCTCTCTCTCTCTCTCTCTCTCTCTCTCTCTCACTCATCACCGTTAATCGTCTAGTACTTTTTTTTTTTCCGCGCTGACAGAAAGTTCCAGATCTATTTTTAAATCATAGTTACATACGCATTTTCCATGACATATTTTTTTCACTGCAGTATGAATGTGTGTGTGTGTGTGTGTGTGTGTGTGTGTGTGTGTGTGTGTGTGTGTGTGTGTGTGTGTGTGTGTGTGTGTGTGTGTGTGTGTGAGAGAGAGAGAGAGAGAGAGATGACAGTGCCCCCCCCCCTTTACAGGAAGTAAATGGGTGTGGCTTCCGGAAGGGCAGGAAGTGTGTTGGGGCATGTGAGGGGGTGAGGGGAGAGAGAGGAGGGGGAAGGGGAGAGAAGGGAGGAGGAGGAAGGGGGAGAAGGGAGGAAAGGGAAGGGGAGAGAAGGGAGGAAGGGGAAGAGGAGAGAAGGGTGGAGGGGGAAGGGGTGAGAGAAGAGGGGGAAGGGGAGAGAGAAAAGGGGGAAGGGGAAAGAGAGGAGGGGGAAGGGGAAAGAGAAGAGGGGGAAGGAAAAAGAGAGGAGGGAGAAGGAAAAAGAGAGGAGAGAGAGAAGGGAAAAGAGAAGAGGGGAAAGGGGAGAGAGAGGAGGAGGAAGAGGAAAGAAGAGAGGTAGGGGAAAAGAGTGGGGAGAAGGATTTGGTGGGAAAAAGGGCTGGGGAGGAATTAGGAGGTGGGAGAGGGAAGGAGGGGAGGGGAGGGAAGAGGGTACAGGTGGGGGGAAAGGTGGAGAGGAAGGGAGAGGGAAGGGGGGGGATGAAGAAGGGGGGAAGGGGGCCAAGATAAGAAGTGAGGGGAGGAGTCCTGGTGGGGGAGAGAGGAAGGAGGAGAGGACTGGGGGAGGAGAGGTGAGGAAGAGGGCAGTAGGGTGGGGGAGAGAGAGAGAGAGAGAGAGAGAGAGAGAGAAACAATGAGTGTAACATGGAAGAAAAGGAGAACTGAAATTTTTCCCTCAAAATAACCAAAATAATTAAAATTAAAAATAAGTGAATAAATGAATGAACGAATAAACAATAAATACATCAATAAAATAAATAAATAAATAACCTGAAGCCACGTATATCCGATTTTTTTTTTTATATTTGCATTTTTTTGTCAATGAAAAAAAATATATATATTATGATGAGTACGGACGCTCTCTCTCTCTCTCTCTCTCTCTCTCTCTCTTTGTATGTATGTATATGTAGACAGAGATTGATACACTGATACATACATACATACATATATACAAACGTACATACATACATAAATACATACCCCTAAAGACTTACATACCATTTATCACTCTGTTCATTATTAATTCGTCTTTCCACGTTATCTTCCTACACACACACACACACACACTTTTCAAAGGCGCCTTTTTCGAACCCCTTTTCCGTAAAAATATATTTTTTATTCATTAACAGATATAACGATTAAGAATATATGAGGGTCACACTGAGCAAAACGTGTGTGTGTGTGTGTGTGTGTGTGTGTGTGTGTGTGTGTGTGTGTGTGTGTGTGTGTGTGTGTTGGGGAGAGTGGGAAGATGGGGAAGGAGATGGGTAAATGGGAAGGAGGGGAAGGGGAAAGAGGGGACATATCTAGAAGAGGTGGGGGAGGGGACGGAGGAAGAGGAAGGGGATATGAAAAGAAGGGGGAGGAATGGGAGGGAGAAAGTGAAAGTGGAAGGGAAGAGAGGGGGTTAGGGAGAGGAGAAAGAGGGAGAGGAAAGATGGTAAGGAAAGGAGAGGAGGGGAGAATGGAAAGAGAGGGGTAGGTGAGAAAGATAGGGAGAAGGGGAGAGGAAGAGGGTTAGGAGAAAAAAGGAATGGGGAGGAGAGGATAGGAGGAAGGGGAGAGGCTGGTCGAGCATTAACTGGGAGAAGGAAAAGGAGGAGGGAAGGGAGAGGAAACAGCAGGAGTTCAGAGGAGTACAAAGGAAAGCAAACAGCATCAGACCTGCTAGTCCTTTCGTGAATGTTTGTTACAGGAAGAGGAGAGGTAGAGAGAGGAGAGAAAGGAGGAAGGAGGAGAGACGGGGAGAGAGAGGGAGGGGGAGAAGACATAGAGAGAGAGAGGAGAAAGGGAGAGAAAAGAGGGGAGGTAAGAGAAAGGAAAGGGAAGGGGGGAACTCCAGCATTGTCATCTTTCATTACCACGTCATCCTTTGTCCACCTAACACAGGACAATGGCCCCTCACCCCGACACACTGTCATTCTGTCTCTCTCACCTGCCCTTCCCGGATCTCACCTTCATATTCGGCTTTACAGTTTTACATTCACTTTTATACTATCTATTTTATTACCTGTTTTTACCTTTCCCACCTGTGCGTCAAGGATCACAAATAAAACTCTTAATATTTTACCTTTATAATCATCTGAAAGTTGCACCTGTCTTTGCATTTACCTGTAATCCTTTAGAAATATTCACTGTACAATTTATATCCTTTATATTTACCTGTAACTCTTCATAATTAATTTTCTCTTCCTCACAACTACATAAATAAATAAAATATATAATAAACTTGTTTCTTAGTCCTGTCTCGCATGTTCCAGGAATGCACACACCTGGCACAGTCCCGTTAAAAACATACACAATGCCCTTCAGTAGAGCAACATACAGAATCCCCCCACCTCTCTCTCTCTCTCTCTCTTTACTTTTTCATGACTGCCCCGGACCCTAACTGCCTCATCACTCTTTGAACAGACTAAATCTTCTCTCTAATTTGATTTTGTATTTTGCACCTTATTACATCCGCGCTCGCGATGGCAGGGAGGGCATTTTGTTTGGCTTGTGTGTGTGTGTGTGTGTGTGTGTGTGTGTGTGTGTGTGTGTGTGTGTGTGTGTGTGTGTGTGTGTGTGTGTGTGTGTGTGTGTGTGTATAACAGTTTACGAAAAGGTACGCTGGAAAATGAAAAAAAACAATATCTCAACCAATACAGAGGTGAACGAATCAGGGTTAAAAACGCGATTTCAGAAAAA
>NC_136982.1:44181762-44186762 GCF_032717465.1 Coenobita brevimanus | reverse complement strand
GTTGTTATAGCTATTATTATTATTATTATTATTATCATCATTATTATTATCATCATCATCATCATTATTATTATTACAGGGGGGAAAAGGGGAACAAAGGACATGAAAAAATTAGGCAGTTTTTCTTTTTTCTTTTTTCCAGGAAAGCACAGTAACTATTTTTTCCCCTCCTAATTAATGCCTGATTTTTGCAGGAAGATGAGAGACACGAGAAGATTCTACGATATTTTTCTCTATTTATTTATTCATTTTTCCATTTATCTACCTATTTATTTATTTATTTATCTATCTACTTATTTATTTGCAGGATGAAGGAAAGTAAACACTGTAAAAATCAACACCAAATAAGCTAACAAAATCTCCCACATAATTAACTTTTTTTTTTCACAGGAAGGAAGATAAAATTACCTGGGAGGGCTATACACCTTCCCCGTCCTTCCTACGAGAAAAAAAAAATCACTTACGAGAAAAATAGGATCGTAAATAGGAACGTAAATGGGAACGTAAATAGGATCGAGAATTCCAGAGGAGGGTTGGATCTGCGAACAAGGACAGGGAGACACGCACTACGAGGCACCCACAAGCGACCCCCACCCACGTCACTTTGTGGCTGGCGAGGTGGTAAAGGCTGGTTAGAAGAGAGAGAAAAGAGAGGGTGAGAGAGAGAAATGAGAGAAAAAGATGGGAGAGAGAGAAAAAGAAAAACAGGGAGAAAAAGGGAGGGTGAGAGAGGAGAAAAGGGAGAGTGAGAGAGGAGAAAAAGAGAGGATAAGAGCGAGAAAGAGATGAAAAACGAAGGTGACTGTGAGAAAACGGAAAGGGGTGAGAGAGAGAGAGAGAGAGAGAGAGAGAGAGAGAGAGAGAGTGAGAGAGTGAAAGAAAGGAGCCAAAAAAAAAAAAAAAGGAATGAACGGAATGAAAAAATGAAAAAGAAAAAAGAGTGAGAGAGACAAACTGAAAGAAATTAAAGAAAAATAAAGACAATAAAAAAGACAAGAGCGAAAGAAACTGAATCGAAGGACTGAGCCAAAGAAATGGAAAAAATGAGAGAGAGAGAGAGAGAGAGAGAGAGAGAGAGAGAGAGAGAGAGAGAGTGATGCAAAATAAAATAAAAAAAACCACGTCAATGCTCAATCTCCCTCATCGGCCAAACCTCTGGGTCGGGATATTTTCACGCAAAGCAAGACAGATAGATAGACAGATGGACAGATAGATAGACAGATAGACAGAGATGGACAGATAGGTAGACATGGAGAGAGAGAGAGAGAGAGAGAGAGAGAGAGAGAGAGAAACTCACCATACAGGAAGAGTTTAAAGAAAAAATATCGCAACAAAAACAAAAAATAGTGAGAGAAAAGGGAGGCAGAAGAGAGAAAAAAAAAAATACAAAGAAAAAAGCGAAACAGAAAAGAGAGAGAGGGAAAAAAAAAATCACCATACAGGATGAGTCAAGGGAAAAAAAAAAGGAAGAAAATATATATACCAAAAAATGTCAATCTTTCGCCATCCTCTCCTTCCCTCTCAATCGCACCCTCCTGACCCGACCCCTTTGGCTCCATGTCTTTCAATCCCCCTTCACTCACACTTTGCTTTCATCTACTGGGGACCTTTATATCTACTCTATCTATCTATCTATCAGTCTATCTATTTATCTATCTGTATATCTATCTATCTACCTCTCGTGTTTCATCTACTGGGGGACCTTCATGCGTACTGAGGAACCTTGATCCTTTGGCACTTTCCATTTTTTACTCTTCTATCTATCTATCTACCTACATACCTTATATATCTATCTATCTATCTACCTATTGCCACACGCCTTAATCCCGTATGGGGTGGCGACAAACAAATCGCCTCCACGTCACCCTGTCTTCTGACATTTGGCTGCCCTCCAACCAACTCACACCCCTCTCACATTCATCTCTCCATCCCTCCACCTCATTCTTAGTCTCCCTCTCCTCCTCTCCCCCTCCATCTCATCCTTGGTTTCCCCCTCCTCACCTTACCCTCCACCTCACTCTCATACTCTTCTAGTCAGTCTCTCATTCCTCTCCACACGGCCAAAATATCAACTCTACCAACTTAACAACTTCACTAATACTTCGCCAAACGATATTATTCAGTGGCCTTCCTAGGACCTCTTCCTTAGCGATTTATTTTTGGAAATGGCTGGTTAATATCCTTTTGCACGTTACCTATGCAGAGTATGGCGATATTACAATGTTATTTATGTAACAAGAAGAAAGACAGTCAAGTCGGCTCGAAATGATCGGATCTTGAATTTGGCTCTCTCTTGTATTTTGTTTTTCTCTTGGAAGGAACAATAATTGCGGGCTCGTGGCCTTTGGTTCCTTCTTCCTCGCATAAAAAAAAAAAAGTGCAATGAGCCAAATAAATCACTTACGAAAAGGTGTTAGGGAGCTTCTTTAACCGACGAGATAGCGGGCTCTTGTCCAGAAAACAGCCGTGTGGACCCACGTACCCTTCAGAAGTAGGCTACGCGGTCCAGATATTGAGTTACACTGTCCAGCGCGGTCCATGGCTAAATTCGCATGGTCCACAATCGATCCACAGGGTCCAGGGGGGTCCAGGATCGAGTCACACGGTCCAACTCGGTCCATTATTGAGTCAAGCGGTCCACTGTCTATTTCTAAGGTCCAACGCGGTCCAGAGTTGAGTCCCACGGTCCAGCACCCTCGAAGTCAGTTCAATTATTCAAAGTCCGCGTCATGGTTGCTCGATAAAGCCCCCTCCCTGGATTTTCTTTACTCTCTCTCTCTCTCTCTCTCTCTCACACACACACACACACACAAACACACACACACACACACACACAACACACACACACTTACCCTAACAACGTCGTCCTCCTCAAGCATCTATTCTATTCTCTCCCTCCTCATCTCCTCCTCCCATCTCTTTTCTGCTCTCTCTCTCTCTCTCTCTCTCTCTCTATTTCCTCGGACACACTCGACAATAATTCCCCCAAAACTTCTCCCCCGTGAAAAAAACAATAATAATAATAATAATAATAATAATAAATGTCCTAATCTCATTCTTTCCTTCCTGTGTTTACAACGCGTAAGAAAAAACAGGAAAAAATCTTTAAGGAAATTCACTCTTTATTTCTTTCTCTTTCTCTCTGTCACTCTTATTTCTTTCCCTTTTTCTCAGTTTCACTCTTATTTCTTTCTCTTTTGCTCAACTTTCATTCATCTTTTTCCTATTTTCACTCTTCATCAATGTCACTCTTATTTCTTTACCTTTCTCTCTGTCACTCTTAATTCATTCTTTTTCTCAATTTCACTCTTATTTCTAACTTTTCCTTAATTCCACTTCTATCTCTCTCTCTCTCTCTCTCTCTCTCTCTCTCTCTCTCTCTCTCTCTCTTCTCAGCCTCGAAGCCTTATCGTTGTACCCTCTCATAAATCTTCACTTTTTATTATTTTTTTAAATCTGATTTTTTCATAAAGGAAAAAAAATCCAAACTGTACAGGAGTAATTGACTTTTTTCTTTTCTTTCCTTTTTTCTTTCGTGTCAACAGGGAAACAACATCCGTCAAACTATGTAGTGTATTCAAGGTATCATGCGTTAAAAACAATAATAATAACAATAATAATAATAATAATAATAATAATAATAATAGTACGGTAGTAGTAGTAGTAGTAGTAGTAGTAGTCGCAACCCCAGTCTCATCTACACAGAACCCAGTGGACTGCAGGCTGAAGTTGCCCTAATCCTGCAGTTCACCATCATTCCTTTCGGAGACAGAAAGGGAGATGACGAGCGTTTGTGTAGCCAGGCAGCTCCACCAGTTCTACCAGTGCCACCACATGAAGGCCCCCTCTCCACCAAAAACGCCTTGGTAAACACATAAATCAAAGTCTTCTCCAACAACAACAGAAAGACGAAGAAGGAACATGAGTAGCTAAGCACGCGACACTCTCAAATACCAACCATGAATTTAAGCACACAAACAACTCTGCCTGAATCCCTTTTCCTCTTTTCTACGACCTCAAGTTATATATAAAAAATAAAATAAAATAAATATCCACATTCTTTTAATATGACAAGGATAGTGAAGAGAGGCATACGAGCTTTTGGTCCACTTAACACTGTAATAAAGTTAAGTGACTATGTTTTACTGGCGTTAACTTTTATTTCGTCCCCGCCTTTGACTCTCTCTCTCTCTCTCTCTCTCTCTCTCTCTCTCTCTCTCTCTCTCTCTCTCTCTCTCATTCATCTCACTCCTTGCATCATTACGTTATTTTTCCTACTCAGGCCAGCTTCTCTCTCTCTCTCTCTCTCTCTCATCCATCTCACTCCTTGCATCATTACGTTACTTTTCCTTCCCAGGCCAGCCTCTCTCTCTCTCTCTCTCTCTCTCTCTCTCTCTCTCAGGCACTCTCCCCTTGAGCACGAGTCTTAAATCAGGCTGGGTGAAAGGCGCCGAGGAAAAGAAAAAAAGAAAGGAGAAAGAAAATAAAGAAAAAAGAAAAGAAAAGAAAGAAAAATAAAAGAAACCTCCTTTATTTTCTTCCTTAGGCGCTGGAGAGGGACGCCTTCACGTGGTGGCGTCTACGCACCCGGAAGAAGGGCCTACCCGGAAGCACACACACCCCTTACCTCCCCCTTGACCTCCTCAGACAACGGTATTGGGATGCTGTATGAGCTTCTTGCAGTCCATTGGGTTGACATCAACAATAACAATAACAACAGAAATAACATCAATAACAACAATAACAACAGCAATAACAACAATAACAACAATAAGAGTAACAACAGCAATAACAATAACAACAGAAATAACATTAACAATAACAGAACCAGTAACATCAATAACAACAATAACAACAGCAATAACGTCAATAACAACAATAACTAACAACTGCTACAACTACTGCTGGGCCTGAGGTTACTACTACTACTACTACTACTGGTGCTGCCACTACTACTATACTACTACTACTACTACTACTACCACCACCACTAGTACTAT
>NC_136982.1:44164262-44174262 GCF_032717465.1 Coenobita brevimanus | reverse complement strand
AGGACGAGGAGGAGTGTGGAAGAGGACGGCTTTGGTAGAGTGGACGCAAGCTAAGTGCAAGTGGAGATGGACTGAATACTTACACAGACAGACAGACAGGCAGACAGGCAGATAGACTGACTGACTGATATTGAGACACACAGACAGATGGATGGACAGAACACACACACACACACACACACACACACACACACACACACACACACACACACACACACACACACACAAGGCAAGGCACAAGTGGGGGTGACCTGAATTCCTACCTAAATGCACAAGAACTCTTTTAGAATGAACTGCTAAATGGACAAGCGTTAAATAAGTAAACAAGTAAGTAAGTAAGGAAATAAATAAGTGAGAGGGTCGTTCAAAAGTGAGAAAGTGAGCGAGGTAAGGCCCAAAACAGCGAGGCCTAAAAAATAGAGAGTTAATGGCCCGATGGTGAGTAGGCTTGAGTGAAAGACCCATTACACAGCATGAAGGAGAGAGAGAGGGAGAGAGAGAGAGAGAGAGAGAGAGAGAGAGAGAGAGAGAGAGAGAGAGAGAGAGAGAGAGAGAGAGATGGGCACGGTGAACTCGTGGCATCAACATCATCACCATCATCATCATCATCATCATCATCATCATCATCATCACCCCGACGTCTTTTCCCTTCCATGGATGGTGTGAGGTAGTTTCCAGAGAGAGAAAAAAGAATAAAAAAAGAAAAAACAAGAAAAATCAGTCTCCTAAAATCCTAACATGACCTAAGATGACCTAGGATTTAAAAAAAAAAATACTTACACGTGACCCCCTTCTCCAGGTCCTCGTAGTAGGAGCATCGAGCCAGGTCACCCAGGACAGGCGAGGGCAGACGGGCAAGCGGGGTCACGGTGCGCAAGAGGGACGCAATCGAGGTCAGGTCACTCTCACTGCGCTCCTCAGGCCTGCGCAGAAAGGGATAATATGACAAGGTTAGTGAGGCTGGTGATTTGTGAGATTATTATTATTATTATTATCATTATTATTATTATTATTATTATTACTATTAATATCTACCGTTATCATGAAATACTACTACTACTACTACTACTACTACTATCAGCAGCAACAACAGCAACATTAATAATCATCATCATCATTATCATCATTAACATCATCATCATCATCATCATTCCAGCCCAAACTTCCACCTAAATCACACTGTATGGCAGAATCCACAAAACATCGAACTAACACACAACAGGAGGGACGTGTATAGTAAATGGCATAGAAAGTACCGTAGCAAATGTTCCTCAGCGATTCATTTTGCTTATTACACATCCCTGTCCTCCAGAATCCTATATATACCTTTAATATTAACACACTTTGCTTCAGTAATAAGTAAAAGGATTTCTGAGGTGTAACAGGCAAAATAAATCAATTAGACACAAGCGTTAAGGAACCTCCACCAACTGATAGAGTTTTGGGGGGTAAATACTTGCTTTAAATACCTAAAATTGGATTCAGACCTAAATTAAGGGAACCACAGAACGGAAGGCGAACACCATGCCCACTGAGCCACCGTTACTCCAGCCCCCAGAGAGAGAGAGAGAGAGAGAGAGAGAGAGAGAGAGAGAGAGAGGAAAATGCTAAATGCTCTCACTTAATTACTCCCAGGTTTTTACATCAACATAATTAGGGCAGCAAAGCGGGCCAGTAATAGTATTAATGGCCAGGGAATTGTGTCTGCTTGGATGGACGCGTCATCCATTAGATAGATAAACAGATAGATAGATAGATAGATAGAGAGAGAGAGAGATAGATTGCGTCAGCTTGGATGTGCAGTACGAGTCAGCCATTAGTCTGCCACTCGCCATGCACGCCTTACTTACAAACGGGTCCTTTAGTTACAAATACGAACACATAGACAGAGATAGACAGACAGATAGGCAGACAGACAGACAGACAGAAGATACATAGTCAGATAAGACAGACAGACAGACAGAAAGAGAGACAGAAACACAGATAAGACAGACAGACAGACAGATACATAGACTGAATGTTTACGAATCGTCCCCTTCGTTAACCATCGACCCCTTGTGTACGAATACGCTAATTACGAGTACGACGCTAATCACGAGGACGTGCTATGGAAGAGATGCATATATAAGTCGCAGTACGGCCTTACCCTGGCTCTGAGCTACAAACAAGAGGCTGGAAAAGGAAGAAAATCTGCGGGAAGTTAAAGTGAACGAGGAATGAGGTATAAGGAGTAGATATTATACCACACTTACTCAAATTTGGACACAAAGTTGCCATCTATCCATCTGCAATTGGCACTAAAATATGGGACTAGTCACGAAGAAGTGCTGTAGAAAGGATGTAGAGAAGTAGTATCTTCTTTCAAGGCAAATTCGAATATCTGCTCTTGGAGGTACCTTTGCGACTTTCTTACGAGATTTTGCTCAGCTTGAAATTTTGATTTGATGTGACACGTGAGCTGTTGCACCAGCTGATGCATAGTTCCGCCGCAGGTCCATATGGCAGTCTCTCCCTGTTTTGCCACTGAGATATGTGAAACAGGTAGCAAAAGGACGAAAAACTGAGCCAAGTTAAAGTGAAAGGAGCAAAACTTCAACCAAGCGCCATCCCCATCCCTCATTGCCCCCAGGCCAATTAATAGTCACAAACGATAATTAAATTGCAATTCGCTAAGATGTAATATTGCTAATGGAGGTCGCTAGGGTCAATCTCTCTCTCTCTCTCTCTCTCTCTCTCTCTCTCTCTCTCTCTCCAGCATAATGGCGTCTTTTTACTATGATCGACTTGTTTTCTGCGTGTGTCTGTATGTTTTATGCACAGAAGAATGAACCAAAGGCTAAAAGTTCGTAAAGATGAGAGAGAGAGAGAGAGAGAGAGAGAGAGAGAGAGAGAGAGAGTTGACCTGTTGCATCCAGGATACTCGTCGGTGAAGGAAGCTCCCTAACACCTTTTCCTAAGCGATTTATTTTGCTTATTACACTTTACTGTTCTCTTCTTTGTTACATAAATCCTTCTAACATCGCCACACTCTGCATAAATAACGTTTTAAAGGATATGAACCATCCGTGTCCAAAAAATAAATAGCTAAGGAAGTGGTGTTAGGGAGCTTCCTTATCCGAAGTGATTATGAGCCAATATCTCAACTCTTGTGTCCCAAATGCCTCTCCTGAGCTTAATAATAATAATAATAATAATAATAATAATAATAATAGTAGTAGTAGTAGTAGTAGTAGTAGTAATGATAACAATAGTAATAATAATAATAATAATAATAATAATAATAAAACAACAATAATAATAATAATAATAACAACAACAGAACGTGTGGTGATTGATGTCATTGAATTCCCTGACGTCACCTAACAATGCCTAACTTGCCCTGCCCTGTGGAGTAATTTAGTTAATGGATGGAGGGGGGGCAGCCTGATCACTCCCTCTGTGTTGCTCCCTGAAGGACAAGACACAATCCATGCATCCCTTACTCCACTATACCACTGTCTATTCCACATCAATCCACTCTATATGTGTCTCCCCTCCACTCCACTCCACTATATTCCACTAACCTCCTCTCCTTCCTTCTCTTCTCCTCTTCTCTCCACTCCCTTCAACGCCTCTCCTCTCCTCTCATCTGCCCTCCACTCCTTTCCTCTCCACTCCACTCCTTTCCTCTCCACTCCACTCCTCTCCATTCCACTCCTCTCCTCTCCTCTCTTCTCCACCATACTGTTTCTAAAATCACACACACACACACACACACACACACACACACAATGCAAACCCTGAACTTAAAAAAAAAAATCTATCTCAATTTAAAGTGAGTCCCAGGCGTCACAATTTTACGTTCACGTGTGTGTGTGTGTGTGTGTGTGTGTGTGTGTGTGTGTGTGTGTGTGTGTGTGTGCTGTTTCCAGAGGATTTTATTCAGCTTGGGAGAACGCCACAACACTGGAGAGAGAGAGAGAGAGAGAGAGACTGAACGCACACTGGTCTTCTCATAAATAATAAAACGCATAATCAAAACACACTAATAACCCATCTTTAATTAGTCCAAGTTAATGAGTAATTTGCACGGCTGAAATAATCTTATGTATCTTTCTTTGTTTCTAATAAATACGATTATTTTTTTGTAATTTCCGTACTTAATTGTGTTTCTGTGTATGGCTTAATTAGGTGTGGTTAGGGTTGTTAATTGGTCATTTAATTGGATGCTGGTATTATTATTATTATTATCATTATTATTATTATTATTATTATCATGTTTTTCCTCACATTTATTTGGACACTTATTATTATTATTATTATTATTATTATTATTATTATTATTTCACTCATCTTAAATGTCAGGACCATCTTGCCTAGCCCCGGGTTCCTACGCCCCTCATGGGGCGACACAGGATTGGATGATGGATGGATGGATTATTATTATTATTATTATTATTATTATCATTATTATTTATTATTATTATTACTACTACTACTAGAGGTGGGTCTGAAGAGGGACGCCTTCACGTGGTGGCACTGATATGACAGGCCGGAGGAAGTGCCCGGTTATACACACGTCCCCAAATCACCCACTAATCGCCCAATCCCCTGCTAATGGGGTTAATGAAGGGTTAATGATCCACCTGTCATTAACCTAGCCTAATGGGGGTCATCAATGGGGTAATGGACTGTAGTGAAGCTTGTTTATTTTTGCTAATGACGGTACTGGTAAATGGATGGATTATTATCATTTTTTTAAATTACAGACACATTCAGGCCCGTGTGTGTGTGTGTGTGTGTGTGTGTGTGTGTGTGTGTGTGTGTGTGTGTGTGTGTGTACTTAAATCCAGCATCAGCATAATCTCCATCTAACCCTTACAGCTTGAGAAATCCCCTTATAATCTGAACAAATCCTCTTTCCTAAAACCACACACTAAGTACACAACCAAATAACCTCACGTCGCCTCTGGGAGCATCAAACCTACCCCTGGACGGCAACCCTTTCCCAGAGTCCCTGTTTTGAGGCCTGAAAGATGTCCAGCCGTGAGATTATTAAAGTTCTGAGGGGAAAATATCTTAACTTGATATTACAGAGATTAGGTGTTGTGTTAGGATCAAAGAAGTGATTATCATATTTAGATATTACGTATTTTTCCTCTATTAGGCTTGCTTTCTGTCTCTGTCTGTCTCTTTCTGTCTCTCTCACACACTCATTCACACACACACACACACACACACACATACACACACACACACACATTCCCTCCCTCCCTCCCTCCCTCTCTCTTTCCACAAGCTCATTTTTCCATAAAGCTGATTTGCCATTAAAGAGATTTTTTTTTACCAACCATAAAAAAAGTAATGCGATAAGCCCCAGGCCAAAAAAGAAAGAAAGAAAGAAAGAAAGAAAAAGATACTTGTCTATTTATTTATATTTTTTTTTTGGGGGGGGGTAATTTTTTGAGTCATTTTTTTGAGTTATTTTTTGAGTTTCTTAGATATCATTTTACTTTTTGTAATTTTTTGGGTTTTATATATATTTTTTATTTTGTTATTTTTGAGTAATTTTTTGAGTTATTTTTTTGTTATTTTTTGAGTTTTTCAGACATTTTTTATTTTCTGTTATTTTTTGAGTAATATATTTTTATTTTTTTTGAGTTATTTTGAGTTATCTTTTTACTCTTTTTTTTCCCAAAGTTTGAAAGTTGATATATATTCCCGGTATATGATTTTTCTTTGTATTTTAGCAATTCTGTACTATTTTTTTGGCCATTTGTGGGGGATGGAGAATGAGAGACTAACTAGAAGAGTGTATGTGAGTGAGGGGGAGGGGGGGAAGGGGAGAGGGAGGCCGAGAATGAGAGACTGACTAGAAGAGTGTGAGTGAGGTGGAGGGGGAAGGGAAGGGGAAGAGGAGAGGCAGACCGCGAATGAAACAGGAGGCTTTGGTGGAGATAGAGGAGGGTGTGAGTTGGAGGGAGGGCAGCCAAATGACAGAGGTTAGGGTGACATGGAGGCGATTTGTTTGTGGCGTCTGGCTATAAACTGATTCTTTTACACTTTCCTCTATCTTAGAAACTGGTGTGTGTGTGTGTGTGTGTGTGTGTGTGTGTGTGTGTGTGTGTGTGTGTGTGTGTGTGTGTGTGTGTGTGTGTGTGTGTGAGAGAGAGAGAGAGAGAGAGAGAGAGAGAGAGAGAGAGAGAGAGAGAGAGACAGACAGAGACAGACAGAGACAGAGAGGAGAAATTACGTAACCATCTCTCTCTCTCTCTCTAGGCCTTTCCGTTCAATATAATCACCTGCTTGGGTCTCCAGCACGAAATAATTAGACCTACTATAGATTCATTAACCTCTCTCTCTCTCTCTCTCTCTCTCTCTCTCTCTCTCTCCATCCATATCCCCCCAAAAAGTTCACTCAATCCCTCAATGGTGTTACGTACAATATTGAAATAACTTTATTATTATTATTATTATTATTATTATTATTACTATTTTACTGGTGAATTTAGTAGTGGTTACATTGGTTTTAAAAGGGTGATAGTACATTATTTTTATTACTATTATTATTATTATTATTATTATTATTATTATTCTGTAGCATTCTCAGATCATGCAATGCCACTAGGAAATATTATCTGGTCATCTACTCTTTAATCTACTGGTCAGCGGTAGACTATCCTCGAAATTCTACATCTCAATGAGGGTAGAAAGACTGGCTGTGTTACCTATCCTTCCCTATCCCTCCCCTCCTAACCACCCCTCTCCCAGTCCTTGTCAACTTTCTCCCCTCACAGACCTAAACTACCTTCTCCCCCTCCCTATCTAGGTGCCCGCCCCCCCTCCTTCTCTTCCCCGCCCCTCTCTCCCCATCCCCAGCCCTCACCTCCCCTATCCAACCTCCCCCTCCACCCTTCAGCTCTTCTCTACTACTCTCCAGCTTTTCATCCAGGTTTAAGCTCTTCCCCACCCCTTCCTAGCCTTCACCACCCCTTTCCTCTCCTCCCCAGCTCTCTCCGCCCCTCCATATCCCTCCCCAGTTCTTCCCGCATCCCTTTCTCTCTCTCCCCTCTCTCCCAAGCTCTCCCGCTCCTTTCTTTCTCTCCCCAGCTCTCCCTCTCCTCTCTGCCCAGCTCTCCAGACCCCCTCGTTCTCTCCAGCTCTCCTTCTCCTCTCTCCCCAGCCCTCCCGCTTCTTTCTTTCTCTCCCCAGCTCTTCTTCTCCTCTCTTTCTCTCCCTAGCTCTCTCTCACCTCTCTTTCTCTCCCAAGTTCTCCCTCCCCTCTCTTTCTCTCCCCATCTCTCCTTCCCCCCTCTTCCTCTCCCTAGCTCTCCCTCCCCTCTCTCGCTCTCCCCAGCTCTCCCGACCTTCTCCCCAGCTCTCCCATGCCTCTCCTTTTTTCTCCCCAGCCCCTCTCTCCGTACCCTGCCACCCCACCCACATGTGTTCCCTTTCTTCATTCATCGTTAAAGCTGCGTTCACTGGTCACCTCTCTCTCTCTCTCTCTCTCTCTCTCTCTCTCTCTCTCTCTCTCTCATTTATCTGACTATATATCTATTTATGTCTGTCTGCTTCCCTACCTATGTCCATCCATCTATCGATCTATCTATCTATCTATCTATCTATCTCAGGTGAATATCCCAATCATCCACTGCACTCACCTTCCCCCCAGTCCCCAGCAGCCCTCCCCACCTGACATTCTTCCTCTATTCCCCACCAATCACCCCTCTCTCACCACTCCTATCCTTTCCTCACTTCCCCCCACCTCCCCAGCCCCTTCCTAGCCCTCCCCACTATCCCTTCCTCCCCACTATCCCTTCCTAGCCCTGTCTTCCATTCTCTATCTCTCCCCATCCTTTCCCACCCCTTTCTAGTCCAATTTCCCCCCTCCAAGCGCTCCCCAACCCTCCCCACTGATCTCCTCTCCCTCCCCAGCATTCATGACTCCTCTCCTCCCCTCTCTTCCCTTTTCCTCACTTCCTTATTCCTCCCCATTCCTCAAACATGTCCCTCTCCCAATCCCCAGCCCTTCCTGTTTCTCCACACCCAACACCACCGTACTCCTTCCCTCCCCACCCCTCACCACCTCCTCTCTTCCTCTCCCCAGCCCTTCCTCTTCCTTCCCACCACATTTGCTCTCCCCATACTCTCATCTCCCTCTCCCCATTCTCTCTTATTCTCCCCTTCCTCTCCCCGTACCCTGCACCTCCACAGGTAACCCTTTTCGTTATTTACCATTAAGATTCTGGTCACTGCTCTTCAGTCTGCCACTCCCTATCAGTCTCACCTTTTAACCTCTCTCTCTCTCTCTCTCTCTCTCTCTCTCTCTCTCTCTCTCTCACACACACACACACACACACACACACACACACACACACACACACATCCTTCTTAGGTTTCTGTGTATAATGTGTGAATGTAGGGTGATGGTGGACTGCAGGAGAGGGACGATTTCAGCCTGCAGTCCACTGGGTTCACGTTTCTGATGAGTCTGGGGTTACACAAAGAACAAGAATAATAAAGACAGTTACTATAATAATAATAATAATAATAATAATAATAATAATGTTACACAAAGAATTACACGTAACCAAGATTTGTAAAGTTGTGGGCCAGTCCCGTCAGATAATAACAAACCGGCTGTGTGTGTGTGTGTGTGTGTGTGTGTGTGTGTGTGTGTGTGTGTGTGTGTGTGTGTGTGTGTGTGTGTGTGTGTGTGTGTGTAAAAGAAGTGAAAAATCTTCTGAACTGAAAGCCACTATTTTCTTTACGTGTGTGTGTGTGTGTGTGTGTGTGTGTGTGTGTGTGTGTGTGTGTGTGTGTGTGTGTGTGTGTGTGTGTGTGTGTGTGTGTGTGTGTGTGTGTGTGTCTGGGCAGCTGGTGGTTCTCTCAGATATTTTGGTGGTCTCCAATTTTTGCTCTTGTGCCATTTTTCATGTGGCTGGCTTCGGTTCCGGGTTGGGCTTGGGCTTGGTTTGGCTTGGCTTGCTCTCTCTCTCTCTCTCTCTGCAAACGATTTTTGTCAAATTTAAAGACACCCCTCGTAGTGAAAGGGTTAAGGTGCGTTGGTGTTTTGCCTGTTTGTTTATCTGTTTGTTTTTGGTTATTATGATTGTTTTTCCCCGGTACGATTGGAAAGGGAAACATGTTATTGAGTTATTTAGTGTACATCAAAAGCAAACCCACGCACAAATTTGCACACACACAAGCACCTACACACTCGCTCTCGTTCACCGTCAACCACAAACCCTCACATGCTCCACACACACACACACACACACACACACACACACAATATTGAGAGGGCACTTTCGAGAATGAATGCGCCACTTTTCAGTCCCCCCTTCATACCTCCACGCAGTTTTCTATGTTCCCTTTCCCTGTAGACCCCATTTTCTATCTTCATTTTACCTGGACACGGCATTTTCTTTCTCTTATATTTACTAGTCTACCTTCTTTCATCTGACGGAACTGGCCCACTTATACGACTTAAATACTAAGTAGCTGTTGCATGAAATTCGATTCTCCTTTGTTCTGAGGTAAGAATGCGTCTCCTTGGTTACTAGTCAAGTCGATCCTCAAGACTGACTACACTTGACCACAGACAGAGCTGACAGGGGTTATGGATCTTTAGTGGGAATGAGTCTCCTTGGTTACTAGTCAAATCGATCCCCAAGACGAACTACACTTGACCATAGACTGAGCTGATAGGGGTTAGGGGTCTTTGGTGGGCATGAGTCTCCTTGGTTACTAGTCAAATCGATCCTCAAGACTGCCTACATCTGGCCATCGACTAAGCTGAAGGGGTTAGGGATTTCCGTCAGGTTAGGGCAAACTCGCTACAGCCCCCTTTCCTTTCTCTGTCTTTCCCCTGTTAAGCTAAAGACAAAAGGGGATTGAGAGTAAGGCAGGGGATATACCAGGCACAGGCGGTGAAACAGAATACAGTGGCAGTAGACAGTGGTAGAGAGAGAAGAGTGAGGGAGGTCAGGAAAGAGATAAGGCACAGATAGTGAAGCAA
>NC_136982.1:44149262-44151762 GCF_032717465.1 Coenobita brevimanus | reverse complement strand
TGCCGTGTGAAAAAAGATAAATATTCCTGATTTTCTCAACCCCCACTTCCTCTCATTATACTTAAGGTGACGAAATCCATTAAAAAAAATATATATTCAAAATCATTCTAACTCCCAATTCTTTTTAGATGATATTAAAGTACGAAACTAAATTAAAAAAAAAAAAGGGGCCTAATTTTCCCAACTCACACTTTTCTCAAATTAAAATAACAAAAAACTAACATATTATTAAAGTAACTAAGAAGGAACATACGGTAGTTCATAAATAAAAGCTGCATCTTTTTTTTCTGAGGGGGATTCATTTTGGGGGGTGGGGAGGGGGGGGAGAGGAAGGGATTCATATAGGGAGGTGGGGAGGAGGGGAGAGTGAGGGATACATATATATAAGGAGGAAGGGAGGGAGAGAGAGGATTTATATAGGGAGGGGGGGGAGGGAGAGGAAGGGATTCATATAGGGTGGTGCGGAATGGGGGAGGGAGAGGGAGGGATTCATATGGGGAGGTGGAAAGTGGGGGAGGGAGAGGAAAGGATTTATATACGGAGGTGGGGAGGGAGAGAGAGGATTTATATAGGGAGGGGGGAGGGATTCATATGGGGAGGTGGGGAAGAGGGAGGAGGGAGGGATTTATACAGGGAGGGGAAGGGAAAGGGATGGATATATATAAGGAGGAGGGAGGGATTCGTGTAGGGAGGTGGGGAGGGGGGAGGAATAGGGAGGGATTCGTGTAGGGAGGTGGGGAGGGGGGAGGAATAGGGAGGGATTCGTGTAGGGAGGTGGGGAGGAGGAGGGAGGGATTAATATAGGGAGGGGGGAGGAAGGGGAGGAGAGGGATGGATTTATACAGGAAGGGGAAGGGAAAGGGAGGGATTCATATAAGGAGGTGGAGAGGGAGAGGGAGGGATTTATAGAGGGAGGGGGGAAGGATAGGGAGGGATTCATATAGGGAGGTGGGGAAGAGGGAGGAGGGAGGGATTTATACAGGGAGGGGAAGGGAAAGGGATGGATATATATAAGGAGGAGGGAGGGATTCGTGTAGGGAGGTGGGAAGGGGGGAGGAATAGGGAGGGATTCGTGTAGGGAGGTGGGGAGGGGGGAGGGGGAGGGAGGGATTCATATAGGGAGGTGGGGAGGGGGGGACAAAGGGGTATGTGAGACTTTTAATACTGTGTTGAAATCTAAACTGGTCAGCTCTGTTTTCATGTCATGTTTTAATAAAGTCCACTCACTCATTTAGAAGGAGTTTCATTACACAGACTAACAGACAGACACACATGCACACACACACAGCCAGACACACACACATGTACACAGACACAGACAAACCGACACACATGCATACACAAACAGACAGACAGACAACAAACATGCCAATTCTTCCGGTTATATGGGGGTAATGTTGCATTAAAGGGAGCTTCAGACATTAGAAGGAAGGAAGGAAGGAAGGAAGGAAGGAAGGAGGGAAGAGAGGATGAAGGAAGGAGGAAAGAAAGGAAGAAAGGATGGAAGGAATGATCAGCAGGAAGGAAGATATGAATGAATGAATGAATGAATAAAAGAAAGAAAGAATGAAGGAGGAAAGGAAGAAAGTAAAAAGAAAAAGGAGAAAACATTTGAGGGGGAACGAGAGAAATTCAGAGGTAGTATTTCTTCCCATGAAAGACGGTGACTGACAGCACGACAGAAAGAGTGACAGACAACAAGACAGACGCGAGACTGATAGCAGATAGAGCCAGGGTTCGCAAAGTTTCGGTTAAATCCCAGCCCACCATCCATTCACTCGATGTAATCCTATTATACTGAGTCACAAAGCCCTTCAACACACCCGTACAACACAGCCCTTCCCTTAACACAGCAGCTCAGGCCACCACAACATAACACAGCCGTCCAACCAAGTCATTTAACACAGCACAACATAACACAGCCTTCCAACCAAGTCATTTAACACACCGCAACATAACGCATCCTTCCAACCAAGTCATATAACACACAACAATATAACACAGCCTTTCAATCGTCATTTAACACAGCCAAACATAACACAGCAACACAGCCTCTCAACATAACACAGCCTATCAACCACGTCCATCAACACATCCCCTCAACACAGTCCATTAACACATCCCCTTAACACAGCCCTCCAATCACGTCTCTTAACACAGCCCCTCAACACCGCCTCACCTTCGTTAATTGCCCTACCTGATTTAATTAGCACACACGCTTTGGTCACCTGGAGAGGCGGGCATTTTGGAAGCCATACCGGTGACTAATTGACCTAATGTGACCTCCGAAATTAGAAACCCAAGGCAGCAGGTCAACAATACTCTCACCACTCTAACCTGGTGTAAAATTGCCACCTTAACTCTCTTCACTTTAACTTGGCGTAAAATTGCCACCTCTCCAGTAGTGGAAAGGATACAATACACAACTATAGTTCTTTCACCTTAACTTGGCCCAGATTTTCGTCCTTTTGAAGCTTATTTCACATCGACCAGTGGCAGA
>NC_136982.1:44126762-44144262 GCF_032717465.1 Coenobita brevimanus | reverse complement strand
AAAAGAAATCAACGTTACGAGAGCCAATCACTCGTAAATATGTATCAGAATTCCACCCCAGCCTCACCACAGCACTGGTAGGATGAACAAGGTAGATGATGCTGGGTGGAAGAGAGACACAGGTAAGAACTTGAACCCTTTTATTTTCCCTAACGTACACAAAACCCATCTTCAGAGAGACTAACAAGAAGTGCTAGATCTGAGACATTTATACCCCTTCTTGTTCAATCCCTCTGAAAATACGTCCTGCGTCTCTCGAAACTTTAAAGAGAGAGAGAGAGAGAGAAAGAGAGAGAGAGAGAAGACTTCAAGTTCTAACCCCTCTCTCTCTCTCTCACCCAAATTTCCACATGTGCTGGATCATCTACAAGACAAGTTTTGACCGCCTTTACGTTGACTGGAGGACCGATTTGACTAGTAACCAAGGAGACTCATTCCTCCCACACACATCTACGACTCATCCAATTCCGCGCAACGACGACTGATTTAAGTTACAAATAAAAAGAAACTGAAGACCAATTTATCACCAAAGAAAGGATGTGTAAATAAAAGATGCTGACTGACACTACCAACCATGATGCCTATTTCTTTATCTGTTCTTTATATTTCCTAAGGAGATTCATGTGCTCCTTGGATTACTTCTTCACAGTATCAATAGAGGGAAGAAATCTGTTACCCTTCACTATATTCCTGTCGTATTTAATGACTCTGTTGTAATTACTGAAGCCCTCTGTTGTATTATATGAAGCCCTCTGTTGTATTAAATGAAGCCCTCTGTTGTATTAAATGAAGCCCTCCTGTAATTAATGAAGCCCTCAGTTGTATTAAATGAAGCCCTCTGTTGTATTTAATGAAGCTCAGTCACTCTTCACCACACCATCGCATACAAAAGAAACCATCTAGTGTGGTTATCAATGCCTACCCCACATCACCCATCCCTTCTCCCACTACCAAGCCCACACCAGCAGAATGAGCCGTACCCACAAGGCACGAGACTCAAGCAGGTGAGTGGATGGCTGAACAAGGAGCCCACATAATTAAAGCGGAGTTCACAGGTTTTAAATCCCCCTGATACACGAACTTCATGCCCAAAAGTTCCCAGGTAAAAGTTGAAGAAGTCTGATCCTCGTGTGTTTACCTTGACTCTCTTGAGACGCTAAAATTCGCCCCCGGAACACGGAAGTCGGCAGTTCTTCACCCTACTCATCTATCTATCAATCTATCTATTGCCAGACGCCTTAATCCCGTAAGGGGTGACCTCAAACAAATCGTCTCCATGTCGCCCCGCCCCCTGCCATTTCCCTCCCCTCCTCCCAATTTACACCCCCTCTCTCATATACCTCTCTACTCCATCCCTCCATCTCATCCTCGGTCTCCCCCTCCGCCTCACTCACATACACTCTCCTGGTCAGTTTCCCACTCTCCATCCTCTCCACATGGCCAAACCACATCGCCTTGAACTTAACCACATTTAATATAATAACATCTCAGTTATCCTATTCTGAGTACACCTGTGCCACCACGTGAAGGGATCTCTCTGTATATCAATAAGTGTCCGTCTATAAACAAAAGCCATAGAACGACCAGAAGGGAAGCTAGAAAGAGAAAGGAAGCTACAAAGAGAAAGCTAGAGACAGAAAGGAAACTAGAGATATATAAAGAAAGGTAGAGATGGAAAGGAAACTAGATAAAGAAAGTAAAATAGAGATATAAAGAATATCTGAGATTGATGGGAAGCTGGAGACAGAAAGGAAGCTAGATTGAGAATGGAAGCTGGAAAGAGAAATGAGACGAGACACAGAAAGAAAGCTAGAGAGAGAAAGGAAGATACAGCTAGAAAGGAAGCTAGAGAGAGAAAGGAAGCTAGAGAGAGAAAGGAAGCTAGAGTGAGAGAGGAAGTTAGAGGGAGAAAGGAAGCTTGGGATGAAGACACATATATAAAGACAGAAATTAAGGGGACAATTTGCAAGTTAAAGATTTAAGGAAGACTTGGTGGGAAACTTAAAGACCTAAGCAGTATACAGAAGGCAATGTGTTTTTCCGATGCTTTTCTTGAGAGAGAGAGAGAGAGAGAGAGAGAGAGAGAGAATCAGCTCAAAATCAAAACACCTTAACAAGATTCGCCAAAAAAAAATGAATGAATATTTGATTAAAACCCTCCAGTGGAATGAATAATTTTGACATTTTTATTCTTCCTTGGTACTGGAGAGGGACGCCTTCACGTGGTGGCACCGAGAGAGCTGGACGGTGGAGCTGCCCGGTTATAAAAAAAAGTCCCTCAAATCCCTCGCAATCCCAGTAAGGCCGGATGGGGATTACAGGATGAAGGGTAGTCTCAGCCCGCAGTCCATTGGGTTCACGTTCATTTGAGCCTAGGGTTTCAACTTCTACTGCTACTACTACTACTGCAGTACTATCATTATTATTAACAGAGAGAGAGAGAGAGAGAGAGAGAGAGAGAGTATAGCTCGGGGGAGTTGGAGAGAGGATGTTATTGTCTGGAAAGGGAGAAAAAAAGAATGACACGGTTCTCTCTCTCTCTCTCTCTCTCTCTCTCTCCTACAGTTAGGTACAATACACATGTAGCTATCTATCTACTCAATCTATCTATCTCTATCTCTAGTGAGTGGGTTAAGTCAATTAAGGAGAGGTATGGCTTAATAAGACCTGGAATTAAAAGATAGGGATATGAGAAGAGGATAGGGGGATGAGGCTAGTAATAGGATGTAGTGTAGATAGATCGATAGGTAGATACATAGATGGAAATAGACTGACAGATATAAATACATACACACATACATATAAAGACAGACCGATAGATACATACATAGATAAAAATGGATATATAGATAGATAGATACATACACCCACAGAAAGGTGGACAGATAGATAGACAGATAGGCAGACAGAGAGATAGATAGACAGATAGACGGACAGACAGATAGACAGCTGGATAAAGGTAATTCAGTAGGTAGGCAGGTAAAGACACACACACACACACACACACACACAGTTACATAAGCCTCTCAGAATTAATACACACCAAGAGATTAGGTCCATTTTAACTACAAAAATATCCTTTCATCTTTTTTTACCCTCAGAAAATAACACTATGCTTCCAAAACACCTCTCACAGCGAAGGATTAAGGAGGATTAAGTAGAAGGTGAGGCTAATGTGGAGACTGTAATGTAAACTTAATCTATTTATCTATCTATCTATTTATCTACCTATCTATCTGCCTGTCTGTCTATCGGTATGTACTGTCAGACGCCTAATTCACATAATACTATCTGTCTATTTATTTATCTCAGTCTATCTATATCTATCTATCTACTTACCTATCTATCTATCTATCTATTGCAAGACGCCTTAATCCAAAGATGAACACAACCAAATTGCCTCCAAGTCGCCCTGTCCTCTGCCAATCGGATGCCCTCCCTCCAACTCACACACCCCATCCCTCCATCTCATCCTTGGTCTCCCCCTCCCTCAAATCCCTCTCTCCACTCTATCCCTCCATCTCATCCTTGGTCTCCTCAAATCTCTCTCCACCCCATCCCTCCATCTCATCCTTGGTCTCTCCCTCCCCCCTCCCTCAAATCCCTCTCTCCACTCTATCCCCCCACCTCATCCTTGGTCGTCCCCTCCCGCTCCTCAAATCTCTCTCTCCACTCCATCCCCCCCATCTCATTCTTGGTCTCCCTCGCCTCCTCGCCCCTTCTTAATACTTAAAATGGTAAATATACATACAGAAAAATTACAGTAACTTAATACATACCCTAACTACAAACTTGATGTACTGCTTGATCGTGAATTAAATATTGCTATAACCATAATATTACGGTGATGCACAAGGGAAAACAGGCACTCTAAATGGAAAAAGAAATGACAAAAAGCACGAAAAATAACAGGGAAATGAAAGTAGAAATATAATAGAGAAAAGAGAGAGTTAAATACAAAAATACTGAGAGAAATGAGAGAGGTTAAGGAAAGTACGAATGAGAAAAAAGAAACAAAGAATGAAATGAGTGGAGTTAAGGTTAAAAAGACTGGGAAAAAAAGTAAAAGAGAGGACAATAAGACTGAGAAAAAGAGTAAATGAGAGGACAATAACACTGAGAAAAAGAGTAAAAGAGAGGACAATAAGACTGAGAAAAAGAGTAAATGAGAGGACAATAACACTGAGAAAAAGAGTAAAAGAGAGGACAATAACACTGAGAAAAAGAGTAAAAGAGAGGACAATAAAATGAGAAAAAGAGTAAAAGAGAGGACAATAAAATGAGAAAAAGAGTAAAAGAGAGGACAATAAAATGAGAAAAAGAGTAAAAGAGAGGACAATAAAATGAGAAAAAGAGTAACAGATGAGACCAGTTAAAGCTTATAAGGCTGAGGAAAAGAGTAAGAGAAAGGAGAGGACAATAAAATGAGAAAAAGAGTAAATGAGAGGACAATAACACTGAGAAAAAGAGTAAAAGAGAGGACAATAACACTGAGAAAAAGAGTAAAAGAGAGGACAATAAAATGAGAAAAAAGAGTAAAAGAGAGGACAATAAAATGAGAAAAAGAGTAAAAGAGAGGACAATAAAATGAGAAAAAGAGTAACAGATGAGACCAGTTAAAGCTTATAAGGCTGAGGAAAAGAGTAAGAGAAAGGAGAGGACAATAAGACTGAGAAAAAGAGTAAGAGAAGAGAGAGGACAATTGGACTGAGAAAAAGAGTAAGAGAAAAGAGAGGACAATTGGACTGAGAAAAAGAGTAAGAGAAAAGAGAGGACAATAAGACTGAGAAAAAGAGTAAGAGAGAGAAGAGTTAAAGCCAATAAGACTGAGAAAAAGAGTAAGAAAAATGGGAAGAGTTTAGGTTAAGGAGATTGAGAAAAAAGAAAGAGAGGAAAGACAGGATTTAAGTGTACTGAGAAGAAGTAAGAGAAATTACGAAGAGTTAGAGTTAATAAGACTGAGAGAAACTGTAAGAAAATATTGAGCCAAGTCTTACAGGAGAAAAAATGATTTGAGAGGATTCAAGGCTTAGAACACTGAGGGAAAATGAAAATAAATGAGAGGAAAACGAAGGAACTGAGAGAATTTGAGGCTAAGAAAAGACTAAGAAAAAAGTTAAGAAAATGAGAAGATTCAAGGAAAGTAAGATAGAGAAAGTAAGCAAGAGAAGACAGAGAGGAAATTGGGTATATTAATCAAGACAGGATTGGGAGAGGATTGGGATGGTGGATTACGTGATTGGAGGCCACAGAGGAGATTAGACTGTGGGATGACGAGAGAGAGAGAGAGAGAGAGAGAGAGAGATGGTATGGCAGGGCTGGAGATGGAATGGCATGCTTGAGTGTAGTGGACAGATCTCCTATTACTGTCTTCCCCCCCCTCTCTCTCTCTCACACACACACACACACACACACACACACACACACACACACACACACACACACACACACAGTCTCCTCCTACCTGCGCAAAAGAGGTATCAACAAAAATCATAATTAAAATGACAGCGTTGCAAATACTAATGATGCTACCAATTTTGAAGAGAGCAGTAAAAAGACACTAATAAAAGTAAGTTAATTATTGCACGACATTACGCAAGGACTCAACAACAAAAAATATATAGCAATTTATGATTCAAGTTAGCAAGAGTTCATTACCTTCTGACATGGTTTGGATTTTTTTTTTTTTTATGGAAGGAAGAAGGAACCAAAGGCCAAAGTCCGCAAGGTTGTTCCCTCCATAAAAAATAAATAAATAAATAAATAAATATCAGAGAGACTAATTCGACTTCAAGAGTTCTTTTTCTTCCTGCCATTTTTACATTTTCTGTTTTTCAAGCATTTGCGACTAGACCAGGGCTGAAAAAAGACCTATAATATTTTTCACAATAAAGGTCAGTCGCATGATGGCCTAAAATACTAATCTATTACATTTATTCCTTACTAAAAACGGAAAAGAAAATTGCATGATAGCTGTACAGTCAAAAATAATAATAATAATAATAATAATACCGTAATAAAAACTATCTTCCCAGTTCCATCTGAAGAAAATTAACAGCTGGCGAAGTACAATGAAAAACCCATCTCTACTAGTGTGTGTTTCAGAGGGTTTCGATTTTTCCGCGATGTATTCGTTCAAACATTGGGACAATACATGTGTTTCTGGCTGTATGTGAGAAGGGAATATTGTGAACCGTGTAGGACTTTTCCCTCTAAATTAGTGGTGTGTGTGTGTGTGTGTGTGTGTGTGTGTGTGTGTGTGTGTGTGTGTGTGTGTGTGTGTGTTCTTACCTCATACATTTTAACAAACCGTATATTTATAGGCTGACTCATGTTCGTAATGTTCCGTGTGTGTGTGTGTGTGTGTGTGTGTGTGTGTGTGTGTGTGTGTGTGTGTGTGTGTGTGTGTGTGTGTGTGTGTGTGTGTGTGTGTGTCGGTATTGATCTGAGGGTCAAGCACAGGATTTATGATGCTCATGGGCAATATAGGAGCCATGCGCTCGTGTGCAGTGCTGATAGATAGACAGACGGACAGATAGATGGGCAGGCAGGTAGGCAGACAGACAGACGGATAGATAGATAGGTAGGCAAGTAGGCAGACAGATTAGATAGATATGGACATAGACAGATATAGATAGATAAAGAAAAAACACACACACACACACACACACACACACACACACACACACACACACACACACACACACACACACACACACACTTCAATAATTACCGTTCTTGCGATGTCACGGGCTGTCCTAGTCTTTTACATCATCGGACCTCTCCTACGCGATACTCTTCTTTTGATCGTAACTGCAATAATTGTACGTTCCGATACTCTTGATCGTGTGTGCAATAATTTTACGTTGCAATACTTTCGATCGTCTGTGCATTACATTTACGTTCCATACCCTTCTGCGATATTTTTACGTTTCCCTTTTGATTGTGGGTGCAATAATTTCCCGTTCCAATACTTTCGATCGTGAGTGCAGTAATTTTATGTTCAAATACTCTTTTTTTTTAATCGTCTGTGCAATAATCTTACGCTCCAACACTTCCGATCGTAAGTGCAATCATTTTACGTTCCACACCCTTGATCGTAAATCCAATAATTCTACGTTCAATACCCGTTCCCCTCGCAGTCTCGCTCGCGTGTGGCTTGGTTTACGTTCGCACCATCGCGTCTCGTAAATTGCGTTTTGGGGGGGTCGACTGGGAATGCTGGTAGATCTGCCCCGTAGCTCCGTGCTCGTTGTGTGGTTTTCATTTATGCAACGTTGCTGACAATTGCAAATCAAAATTCAAATCAAAATTCAGCCATGTGTTGCATAAATAAATTGTTTTGATTTTGTCTCTGGCACTGGAGAGGGACGCCATGTGAAGGCACTGATTTGACAGGCAGTAGGCTATGTGGTATGGAAGTGTGTGGTGTGGAAGTGTGTGGTGTGGAAGTGTGTGTGGTATGGTACAGTGTAGTGTGGGAGTGTGGCAGAGAGTGATGTGGCAGTGTGAATTGTGTGATGTGGCAGTGTTAGGTATGTCAGTGTGAAATGTGACAGTGTGAGGTGTGACAGTATGACAGTGTGTAGTATGACTATATAAACTATGACAGTATAAGGCAAGACGGTATAAAGTATGACAGCATAAAATATAACAGCATAAATTGTGGTGTGACTGTGTGAATTATAGCAGTGTCTTCTTGTGCAGAGAGACCTTTTTAGCATCATGTATAATTTTCCCCCTCATTCATCATTTCATACACTTAATATTTCTGCCATTCATTCATGTAACTGATCATTCATTTACGCCTATACTCCTTGTCCTTTATTGTCTAACTTTTATGATCTAAGAGTAGTTTTCGTGTGTGTGTGTGTGTGTGTGTGTGTGTGTGTGTGTGTGTGTGTGTGTGTGTGTGTGTGTGTGTGTGTGTGTGTGTGTGTGTGTGTGTGTGTGTGTGTGTGTGTGTGTGTGTTATGGTAAATTTAGGCCAAGTTAAAGTGAACATAGTACAGTACGAGAGGCTCTTCCTAAACTGAGAAAAAAAAATCGTTTGGTCAGTAAGCAAAAAATATAAAAGTCATCAAAGTGAACGGCTTAAAATTCCCCGAAGGAAGTAAAGATTAAAATACAGAACAAGTCACCCAAGAGCAGGGGTTAAGGGATACGAGAGGCACCAGGGCAGACACACAGAGGAGGACAGGACCACCCTCTCGCTCCATCACCTTCAAAATCCTCCAAGGAGCTGATTCTTTACAGGCATCTTAATCCAGTTCTTTGGCAAGCTTGAGAGCCCTCGACTGTGGCAAGTTCCATTGAGACAGAGATTTACAAAGCTACATACCACCGTGACAAAGAACATGATTGTTATTTCATTAACATCTAAAAATAAGAGAAAATCAGATGTCTATAACAATGAAATCAATATCTGGTTCAAGTCACCCTTAATTCTGTAAATGCGTGATGCCTACCCACGTGCGAATTAGTGTACCATGTGGATATGTTGCGTGTGTGATATTGGTGGTAACAAACGTGCTCTCTGCTGGGAAGTGAGCGAGGTGTATTGTTGTGACGGCGTGCTAAGTGGTCTGTGTGTGTGTGTGTGTGTGTGTGTGTGTGTGTGTGTGTGTGTGTGTGTGTGTGTGTGTGTGTGTGTGTGTGTGTGTGTGTGTGTGTGTGTGTGTGTGTGTGTGTGTGTGTGTGTGTGTGTGTGTGAGTAAAAGAGAGAGAGAGAGAGAGAGAGAGAGAGAGAGAGAGAGAGAGAGAGCTGTACCTGCCACTGATGATAAACAGGTGTGAGAGCCCAGGTAAATGTCATGCAGGCGAAAAACATGAAAAGAGGGAAACACAATAATGGAAAAAAAAGCTGTTTGCTGTCTCACTTCAAACAACTGAGAATCTTGTTACCTCTCTCTCTCTCTCTCTCTCTCTCTCTCTCTCTCTCTCTACCACGAGGAAAAGAAACCGAACAATTTACACTCACCATGAAACAACTGTGAACATTAATTCTAGATATTCTTAGCCTGCATGCCACGAAATAGAGCGCATTCAGGAGAGAGGCTGCCGTCAGTCGATTAAATTCAGCTCAAGAAAAAACACACCATAGAGTAAAAAAAAATAATAATAATAATAATCGTTTTGACAGTGCTAACCCCCTTCATCTCAGCCTATCTCAAGCCCCACTCGCACTTCTTTCTCAGCTTCGACTGGCGGCTCCCTCCCCCTCCTCCAGTGAGCCGGGGAGTGTGCGTGGCTCCTGATAGCAGTGAAGATGTCATGAGCCCCTGCCATAACGTATCCGGACTCACAAACCCCTGCTACTACCCTGCTTCCTGCCTCCCCTGCCACCAACTACCCTTGCACTGTCCCTCCCCTGCCACCTCACATATCTCTTGTGGCCTTACAAATTCTCTCTCCCCTGCCAACTACATATCTTTCTGCTGTGCCATCGTCTTCGTATACCTCTGGAATTAATGACAGTTTTATTGCTATTATTTTTTAAGGCCGGATCACCTCGCTGGGACCATGAAGTCTGTGTGATCTATGTATCCGCGGAACACACTCTCGCTCCCCTATTACCAACCCTGCTTCCAGTTCGCATCCACTTTCCCTCTCTCCCTGCCACTACCCTGCCTCCTGCCTGTTAGCACCACTTCACCCTTGCCATTCCACATCTCCCCTCTCCCCTACCAACCATCATCCACTCCCACCCTACCATCATCCACTCTCACGCTACAATCATCCAGTCTCTTCCTACCATCATGGGCTTGAGGCTGCAACTACTACTACTACTACCACCACCACCACCACGACCACCACCATCCCTCTCTCTTCCTTCCCTTTTCTATACCTCTCCTCCCCTTGTATCCCTCCCCTCTTCCCCCCCTCCCCACCTTCTCCCCCCCACCTTCCACCCCCTCCCTAGTAATTACCATGTATACATTAAAGCTTGGTAATTATGTGAGCTTAATTGGGTCATCCGGTCATTATATATGCGGGGGGAACTTGGGAAAATAATGAAGAGGGAAATTATTTTGAGAGAGAGAGAGAGACACACACACACACACACACACACACACACACACACACACACACACACACACACACACACACACTAAAATGGCAAACGTTCCCCTCTGAAAGTCAGTCATTATGCCTAAGTGCTACCATAAACATATTAAAATTGATAAATGCATCCAATATTCTGAAGCGTTTATAATTATGGCGATACATTTTGAAACAGTGTGTGAAATGGAAAAATTCTGAACTCTTGCAAAAACAAATCTCAGGTCAGATAAAGATATATTTCTCTCTCTCTCTCTCTCTCTCTCATCATTTTTTCCACTCCCTAAACACCGGAAGAACAGAAATGTCTGCTCTCTCTCTCTCTCTCTCTCTCTCTCTCTCTCTCTCTCTCTCTCTCTCTCTCTCTCATTTTTTTTCCAACTCCCTAAGCACTGGAAGAATCGTAATGTCTGCTCTCTCTCTCTCTCTCTCTCTCTCTCTCTCTCTCTCTCTCTCTCTCTCTCTCTCGTCTCCGTCTTCAATTAGGAGCTAACTGCATAACCTTTTCACCCAGTTTTTCACCTTCTCTTGGATCGAAAGTTCCAAGCTGTTTTTCCCACCTCTCTTTTCTCTCATTTTTCTCACTTTCAAGCCCAGCCCGTGTTGTGTTTATTCTCTGTGATGTGAGGTGGTAATTTTCTTTCCCGTAATTGCAAAGCTGAAAACTCATTCATCAAAATAATGATAAAAAATAAAACAGATCGCTTGTTGGATGCCCTCTCAAATTTTAGCATATAAGGTTGTCCATACATTGCCCGTCCTTCGTCTCATGTTTTCCAGGGACGGCTTAATCAGTGGAGCCATGGCCTGTATTCTCGTCGGTTATGGAAATCCCCTAACATCTTCTCCTAAGCGATTTGTTTTGTTTATTACACCTTACTATCCTATTCTGTTACATAAATCCTTCCAATATCGCCATACTTCGTTTTGTTTATTACACATTATTGTCCTATTCTGTTACATAACTCCCTCCAATATCGCCATACTCTGCATAATGTACAAAAGGATGTTCACCAGGCATATCCAAAAATAAATCGCTAAAGAATAAGTGTTGGGGAGCTTCCTTACCTTAAGAGAATACGAGCACATGTCTACCGTTCATTGACCCTCTTCATAATTACTGTGTTTGCATGTTTAGGTATACTGATTGCATGGCTGTGTGTGTGTGTGTGTGTGTGTGTGTGTGTGAGAGAGAGAGAGAGAGAGAGAGAGAGAGAGAGAGAGAGAGAGAGACCACCGTGCAAACTGACTGTGAACAGATTTTGCAAGTGAAAGATTGCTTTTTGTTTCAGTGATAGATAAACAGACAGACAGACAGACAGATAGATGGATAGATGGATGGACAGATAAACAGAGATGGAGAGAGAGAAAAAAAAACTCAGAAATATACATAAGCAGAAAGAAACAAGTTTAAAAAAGAATGACCTGCGAGAATGAGTTTATTTGCGGGGCGTAATGGGAAACAGAATGGTGCCTTCCTGCAGAGAGAGAGAGAGAGAAAGAGAGAGAGACTCAAGTAGACGGAGACAGAGAAAGCAATAGGTACATTACACAATACACAGAGAAATATATAAACAGACATAAAGGTAGACAGACACTGACAGAAAGATAGACGGACAGACAGAAAGACTGATAAACAGACAGACAGAAAGACAGATAGACATAAATTGACAGACAGAAAGCCCTTTTATAGCGAGCTTGCACAGAATATTAGAACAACATAAGGAATAAAACATAGGCAGCAGACGACTGGGGAACAAACTGTCGGGCTGGGCAAAACGACACACATAAAAGCAAACAGCATTCCTCATAAAGCCAGAGAGAGAGGGGGGGGGAGGGAATGAGAAAGCAGGGGTGATAGAAACGTTGATGAGAGAGAGAGAGAGAGAGAGAGAGAGAGAGAGAGAGAGAGAAGAAAACAGGGGGCAAGGTAATTTCAATACGGAGCAAGAAGGAAAAGATTTTTTTTTTTTTTTTGAGAATATAAAAAAAAATACGAACTCAGAAAATACGGGGGGAAAAATGGTTCAGTACCCAGAATAGACCGCAAAGGAAATGGTGTTAAGAATATAAATCGATGAAATAAACATCATTACAATCACACACGTCGACTTGTCCTGTTCAATTTCTATAGTACTTTCGCCTAACTTGGCGCTGATTTCCGTCCTACGGTAACTCACTTTATGTTACTCTGTGGCAGAAAATGCTTACGGTTCCTCATCCTATCCACAGAACTTCTCTGTGACTAGAATCATTTGGTATTCATCACTACACTTCGGCATTCAAGACTGAGATGGCAATTTTCGGCCAAGTTAGTGGAAACATGATATAGTCAAGAAGTGCCACAGAAGGTAAAGAGAAGTCAAAATCAAACAACGATATAGCGGAGGTATCGGCCAAATATTTCTATGAGGTATTTACCGAGAAACCAGACGGAGAAATTCCTCGCCTCCCTACACAAAAGGTACCAACATTGTCACACACTGAGTTTTCTTTGACTTAAATAAAACAGGCCATAAAAAAAGTTGAAAAGAAATAAATCACCAGGTCCTGATGGGCTACACCCTAAAATTATTAACACTTTGGCACAGCGATGACGATAATCTCGTCATCCAAAAAACTCCCATAGGCTCGCCGATGACGAGATTCTCGTCATCGAAATAAAATATTCGCCAAAAATCCATTTACTGTTCAATTTTCACGGGATATGGTTCAAATTGAGCGCCAATGTCTTCCCATTTTCTCTGTGAGTCATGTGACTGGCCCAGGCTGCCACGCAGCCACCCACGCCAAAGAAAAAGCCAGTAACTTCCCATCTCTGTTCATAGTCAGACCCTGCTTACTGTCGTGTCTGTTTACCTGCAGTTTTCCGCGGATTTTTCACCATTTTCTGTGTCTTACTGCCTTTATATTCACTGTTAACCTTATCCATGATGAATAAAACATTTATTTTTTTTTTGTGTCATTGTACTTTCTCTTATGGTACTAGTAATGCTTTGATTCTCTTCAACCTTGTATGCATATACCCTGATAGAAAAATTTACTGTGAACAATTTAAAACCAAACTGAATAATATTGAGTGTAATATAGAGTCAGAAATAAGAAAAGAGTATAAACATGTGAAACAACAACGCGTGGCTTGGCAATGCCCAGCCAACTCTAGGGTGGCACGGGCTGAATGCACTAGGCGGGACAAAGTGTTAAGGAAGGATATGAACAATTAGCCATGCCTCCGAAAATATTATTTGAGGATTCATTTCACAGATGACAGTTGCCATATGACTGGAAGATAACAAATATAACAGCTATTCAGGCGGGGAAACTGTTCTGATCCTGCAAACTACAGAACAGTAAGTTTAAGGTGTGTGGTGTGTAAGTTAGTGGAGTCATTGGTCAGAGATCAACTGATGGGATACATGAGGAATAATAATCTTTTTAGCAATAGGCAGTTTGTTTTTTTGACGGGATGCTCAACAACACTTCAGCTCATTAAAGTGATTGACCAGTGGACTAAGATACTCGAGGAACGTCAAGCAGAGAACATATGACGACTTTATGAAGGCCTTCGACAAAGTGCCACATCCCGTAGAAGACTTAAGATTAAGAGTTACAACACCAGTGAAGCGTGTTTAAACTGGATTGAAGCTTTTTATGAAACAGACAACAATGTGCCACTGTAAATTATTATAAATCAGAATGGTATGAAGTCAAAAGTGGAGTTCCACAGGGGTCAGTTCTTGGGCCATTATTCATTGTTCTTTACATAAATGATCTGCCGGAAGCAGTTTAGAATGGTAGTGAAATATATTTATATCCTGATGACACAAAGGTGTACAGGCAGATCAGGAACCAGACTGATTTTACCGATTTACAAAAAGACTTAGATGCTATCAAGAGATGGTCAGAGAGGTAGCTGCTGTTGTTTCACCCGAAGAAATGCAAGTTTATGAGAACTGGAGGATCAAATATAGAAAGAACTGAGTATAAAATAGAGGAATTAATGGTTAAACTATGAGAAGGATATCGGGGTCATAGTTGACAATAAGTTCATTTTCTCGGATCACCTTGCAAAGATGATAAGGAAGGCAAACCGTATACTTGGGCTTATTCGACGAAAATTTGTGTCTTTAGATGAAGAAATCTTTAAATTCTTGTATGTATCTCTGGTAAGACCCCATTTAGAATATGCAAATCAGGTCTGAACCTCCAAATCTGGTGAAGGATGTGGAGGCAATAGAAAATATATTGAGACGAGCGTCCAAATTAGTTCCATCACTGAAGAGTCTGAGCTACGAAGAAAGGTTGAGGACGCGAGGATTACCATCGTTAGCATATAGGAGGGCATGAGGAAACATGATTCAGACCTACGAGATACAATGCGGAGTGTATGACCCTTATGTGTGCCGGGATATTTTTTATTTGCGAGAGGACCAGTCAACAAGAGTTCGTTCGTTCGTTTAAAGTTTTCTGCACTTATAGTGCAAGCCGGGCCATCCATTAGCCCGGTGTCAACAAGAGGCCATAATAAGATTTATAAGGAAAGAACAGGGTTAGATAAATGGAATTATTCATTTTGCAATAGAACTGTAAATAACCAGAATATATAACCCCAGTATGTAGTGGACTCAAAGTCAGTATTGCATTTGTGAGAAATTTAAACAAAGACTGGAGTGCCCAGGACTTAAGATTATAAAGCTAAAATACAAATTAATAAAATTAACTCGACCGCCACCACAAATGAAGCTAATGTAATGGAGCTGCACCCACAGGCCTAACTTTGCCCTCGTCCTGAAGGTTAACAGTAACTGGCACAAAGGAAGATCTTACGAGTTATGTGACCTAAAAATCACTACTTACAATATTTCTTCTTAACGTAGTCTAAAACTGGTGTCTCTCCATGTTGAATGTGGCATTATAACAACAGATTAACGCTTGAATAATATGTCTGTCACAAAGAAGGGCTACGGAAGGGTAAGAGATACGCAGAGTTGTCCTATTCTGCCACTGAACCACGCGAAATATGCTGCAATAGACGAAAATATGAGCCAAATTGAAGTAAATGAACAATAATCACAAATCACTACCTTACCTTCAATATCCACGCGTGTTCATCATCAACATGTGCAGTGATTATAGTCCTAAAATTACCAATAACCATTGAAATAACATGAAAATATTAGCCAACACTGTCTCACTCCCACAAATGTAAACAATGCCGTCTAAATCAGCAGACTCCTCGAATTCCCGTTTTCTACGACTGCCGTGTTTACCTCACAATTCTATGACGTCATTCCTCTATTCCATGACGTCATATTCTATCCTTGCTCCCTAGACGATTTCATTCAGCCTAGTATATACTTTTCGAACCAGATTTTTTTTTATTATAGGCTTGATCGACTCTTCAATGCCAGAGTTTATTATAAATCGTCTGGTCGTGGCAAGGACTTAAAAAAAGAAAGAAAGTGGAACGGAAGTGGTAAAAATAAAACTAAAAAAAAAATCCCGCTTATTCTTGCTACTGCCAGACGATTTTATTTAGCTTAGGGAAGAGAAAATAATGGTTATTTTTTTTTTTTTTACAAAGATTTACCCAGTTCAAGGGGGGTGATGTAAAATGAACACTGGAGCGCTCTCTCTCTCTCTCTCTCTCTCTCTCTCTCTCTCTCTCTCTCTCTCTCTATTTTATTGGTAGTGGATCACGTTTGGTTCATATTGCCGTGTGTGTCAACTGAGAACATCAATAACCCAGGCACGACCAATATGGGTATGCAGCACGTAGAGAGAGAGAGAGAGAGAGAGAGAGAGAGAGAGAGGTGGCGGAGTAATAGTAAAAGTGAAAGTACAGTAGAGAGAAGCGAGATGTGTGTGTGTGTGTGTGTGTGTGTGTGTGTGTGTGTGTGTGTGTGTGTGTGTGTGTGTGTGACAGAGAAAGACACACACACACACACACACACACATCCTAACCAACACCCCTTCCTACACACATCTTTCCTGTTACAAAACGGCCTCATTTCCCAAGCACTAAGAACTACAAAAGGCAACATCTTACGCAAATCTTAGCCACGCTCATGCAAGAATTACTTATACATTAGAGCATCTTGGAGACTCTCATATGCGACCACTCCAGACATCTTGAAATAAAAGATTCCTGAGTCTGTGGCCTCTTGTTTGTCTTCGAGTCTGAGGGACGAATATTGCATGCTCAGACCTTGTTGTTTTTCTTGCATGCAGAAACGTCATATACTCTCTCTCTCTCTCTCTCTCTCTCTCTCTCTCTCTCTCTCTCTCTCTCTCTCTCTCTCACACACACACACACACACACACACACACACACACACACACACCAGTCACCATTCTAGCCCAAAGGGGACGTCAGGCCAAAGGATAGAGTGAAGCTAGATAAGAGGACAGGGAGTATAGGCTGTGTGTGTGTGTGTGTGTGTGTGTGTGTGTGTGTGTGTGTGTGTGTGTGTGTGTGTGTGTGTGTGTGTGTGTGTGTGTGTGTGTGAAGCCCAATAACTTTACACACAAGTTATTAGCGTTGCAGCAGCCCCTGGACCACCCTGAAAGCCTCACTGACAAACTTCATCCATGCACAGACAATAGACTCTCTCAGGTGCCTCTCACTGCAATATTGGCGATGGTACACAATAGAATTTGGACAGGTGAGGCGGCCGAAAATTTCCATCTCTCCCCTTGATCGCTGAGTTGTAACAAATGGATTAACACTAGAATACGATGCTAGTCATGAAGAAGTGCTGCGGAAAGGTGTAGAGCCGTAGTACTGTCTTATTCTGGCCCTGAGCTACGTGAAATAAGCCACGAAAGGACGAAAATCTGAGCCAAGTTAAGATGAAAGTACTGTGGTGATGATGGCAAGTTACGTAAAGGAGAGTTGTAGTGGTGGGGAGCAACGTGGAGAGAGTCAACTTAATCTACACACATTATTCATGGTGGCGTAATGAAAGAGAGACAGACAGACAGACAGACAGAGACAGACAGACAGACAGAGAGCGAGAGACAGAGTATATGTGTGAGTGTTTGTGTATGTGTTTAGGTGAGTGCGTGTGTTAATGTGTGTATGTGCGTTTATATAAGTATGTATGCATGTGTATTCAGACTAGAAAAACAAGCAACTTCATTAAAAAAACAACAGTAAACAAGAAAAAAAACGCATAATACAGAGACAAACAAGGAAGATCACGTGAAAAAAAAAAAAATCGGCATCACAAATACGTAAATGTCACACTCAGATTTTTAACAGGAAACGCAAGGCAGGTAAAGTAATCAAGAGCAGGTGTTTGGGGAGAAAGCAACCGCCAATTAGTGTGCTTTCTATACTCCTTTCACCTTAACTTGGCCCAGATTTTCGTCCTATTGGGGTCTATTTCACGTGGGTCAGAAGGGACAATGCCGCGGCTCTACATTCCTTGCCATG
>NC_136982.1:44001762-44116762 GCF_032717465.1 Coenobita brevimanus | reverse complement strand
AATCCTTCTCGTATATCAAAGGGCAACAAAAAAGAGCATTAAAGTTAGAGAGAACCTAGTAAAGAGTGGAAGGAACCTCAAGTGCACGGGGTGAATACAATAAAGCAGTTAGAAGTAAAGTTAGGAAGGGAGCAAGTTAGGAGAGGAAGCAAGGCCCCGCGTAGAGCAAAAGGTGAGTAATTAGGGTCAAAGTTAGGAAGAGGTCAAGATGAGAATGGAAGGAATGAGTTCTTGTATGGCAAAGAATGAAAACAATGACGCAGCGTGTATATGAAAGTTAGGTGGGAGCCAAGTTAGGAGCGGAAGCAAGACTCTTTTATGGTGCAAAGTGCGAAACTAATGAAACAGCGTCAAAGTTAGGGAAAGACCAAGCTGGGAGTGGTGTGGTGGGTGGGTGGCTGTCTCTTTGGTCTCTGTGTCTCGCGTCCTTTCATGTTGTAATGTGATGAGAGGGCCGGGACTACACCAAAGAGCCTCACACCCACTCTGACTGACAAGTTTGGAAAAATATGAATCGCCCCCTTCCTCCTCCACTTCCTGCTGCTCCTGTTCCTCCTCCTCCTCCTTCTCCTGCTCCTCCTCCTCCTCCTCCTTTTTCTTCTTCCCCTCCTCCTCCTAATTTCTCTCGTCTGTCTCCATTAACAAGTTCAATGTAAGATCTTGCATTACTAATTCCTGTCATTCTAACTTAACCACAGGAAGAAAATAATACCGACAGTCCTTACTGCTGGTTCCTTTAATCTCTCTCTCTCTTTCTCTCTCTCTCTCTCTCTCTCTCTCTCACATATCCCCAGGTAATAAGAATCTCAATATTACCACAGTACCTCCTATCTGCATAATGTTAAAGAAAATGGAAGAGAAACTGAGTAGGAGAGGAGCATATTTTACGAATTCAATTTATGGCCAGTATCGAGTTTCTGACAGGGTCCAGGAGATGACTGAGAGAGAGAGAGAGAGAGAGAGAGAGAGAGAGAGAGAGAGAGAGAGAGAGAGAGAAGCGAGCACTCACGGGGGTAGAGTTCGTGAAAGATGGATTTGGCATTACAGAATAATTTGACAAAATGTATTATTCCTGTGAAAAGGTGAAGCGAGGGGACGTCAATCATCCTACGAAAAGAAAAAAAAAAGTGGGAATACGCCGTTCATCCTACGAAAAAAAGTTGGGATACGCCGTTCATCCTCCGAAGGAGAAATGGGGTTACGCCGTTCCCCCTCCACTACTGTTCCTACCTTACCTTCAACCCCTCCACACAGTTTGGCAAATATCGGATAAAAATTGTCTTTAAATGGCCTTGTTCTGTGGCCTTCATCTTTGTCCTGTTTTTCTCAGTAACGACAGATTTACTTCTTGGGTGACCGTCAACACTTCCACCCAGTTTTACTAAAATCGAAAAAAAAAAACATACCACTCTTTCGAACTCTCTCTCTCTCTCTCTCTCTCTCTCTCTCTCTCTCTCTCTCTCACACACACACACACACACACACACACACACACACACACACACACATTAATAAGTCGAACTTTCACCTTTCCCTGTGGCCTTCACCTTTCCGCTATTGTTAAAAAAAAAAAAAAATTCCATTGGATGACCCTGAGCCCTTCCACCAAATTTAGTCATGAGGCAGGAATGAGTCTCCTTGGTTACTAGTCAAAACTGGAATACTGCATAAAAATGGGCCAACTCTGAGAAATTCCTAGCTCTCGTTAATCAGGTAATCCACGGCTGTCACTGTGCGAGAGAGGGTAGGTGAACACAACAGGTGAGAAGCAAGGTAAGGTTTCATCGTTAGGGCAGGTGACAGGTGTGTGTGTGTGTGTGTGTGTGTGTGTGTGTGTGTGTGTGTGTGTGAGAGAGAGAGAGAGAGAGAGAGAGAGAGAGAGAGAGAATAATAAATCTAACGACTCTTTTTCTATTAATTAATATATCTTTCTACAGGAACGACAAGACAGGGATTAAGATTTTTTTTCTTCTCTCTGAACTAATATATTTTTCTGTAGGACGGACAAGACTGGGATTACATTTATTTTCCTAGTTAATATATATATCAGAAAAAACAAGACAGGGATTAAAATTATTTTCCGAATTTTTTCAGGAAAAACATGACAGGGATTACAATTTTTTGCTAGCTATTATGTATAAATTTTTTGCAGGAAGGACGAGGCAGGGATTCCAATTATTTTCCAAGTTAATATTTTTTGCAGGAAGGGTAAGACCGGGATTACAGTTCTTTTCCTAGTTAATACTTTTTTTTCTGCAGGAAGAATATAACAATAACTACGAATATTTTCCTCTCCTTAATAATACATTTTCTTACCTGAGTTTAATATGCAAAATAAATCGCCAAGAAAATGGTCTTACGAAGAATATTGACAGGTCTTCTCCACCCCCACCCCCTCCCCTTTTCCACCCACCAGCAAAACGATCAATATGGCGCCAGAGGAACCATTCATGAAAAGTCTTAACCTCTTTCACGATAAGGAAGTCTTCAGAGCATTCATAAAAAGTCTTAACCTATTTTACGATGTCTTAAGAACATTCATAAAAAAGTCTTAACCTGTTTTACGATAAGTCTTCGGGGCATTCATAAAAAGTCTTAACCTCTTTTACGATGTCTTAAGAACATTCATAACAAGTCTTAACCTGTTTTACGATAAGTCTTCGGGGCATTCATAAAAAGTCTTAACCTCTTTTACGATGTCTTCAGAGCATTCATAAAAAGTCTTAATCTCTCTTACGATAAGCAAGTTTTAGGCGCATTTAATCCCTTTATTCCACTGACGTATCTTTATCTCATTTTTTTTTTAATTTATGCTGGGATTTTTTTGAACGGGAGGGGGGGATTTATTTTCAAGCTGGGATAGACTTTTCGAACGGGGGGGATTTATTTTTAAGCTTGATTTGATTTTTGGAACGGGGGGATTTTTTTTCAAGCTGGGAGAGATTTTTCGAAAGGGGGTGGGATTTATTTTCAAGCTGGGTTAAATATTTTGGAACGGGGGGGGGGAGACCGTGTGTGAGTTGGAGGGGGGGAGGGAAGGGATGAGACTGAGGATCACATGGAGGGATGGCGTGGGAGGTAGATGAGTGAGGGGTGGGGGGGTGTGAGTGGGAGAGAGGGCAGTCTGATGGCGGAGGACAGAATGACATGAAGACGATTTGCTTGTGGCCACCCCTTCCGGGATTAAGGCGTCTGGCTATAGATCCGGAAAAAAGAAAATAAAGAGCACGACATCGGATTATTAGAACAACATAAGAGAGACAGTCCCATAACCTCAACGAAAGGAAAGAAAGAAAGAGAGAAAGAAAGAAAAAGAAAGATAGGAAAAAGAAAAAAGTTATGAATACGATAAGAGTTCACCTACCTCTTATCGATGCTGTCTACCCAGTCTCTGCCCATCATTGTGGCGGTAGGTCAGCCCAGGTCATCAATCAAGACCGAAAGAGCCACCCACTTTCATCTTAGGCCACGCTAGGTCAACTCAGGTCATCAATAAGGACCTAAGGAGCCACCCAACTTCATCTTAGGTCACTGACTTAATCCTCGTTCACGCTAGGTCAACGCAGGTCACCAGTAAGGACCGTAGGAGGCAGTCAGTTTCATCTTAGGTCAATAGAAATAGCCTTGTTCGCATTAGGTCAACGAAGGTCAAAGTACAGACGAGGGCAGTCTAATATCATCTTGGGTCAGCAGTTAAAATCGACTCAGTCACTCTGTTTCATTTCCGGAGTTCGTACCGCTCATCTAATTCCATCGTAGGTAATTACTTAAGACCAGTTCAATTAGCTTATTACATTTCAGGTCATCGATTTATCAAGACTCTCAATTAATTTCATGTAACACTAATTCAGCCAATTTTGACATCTGAGATCATTAATTCACCAAGTCAGTCACCTAATTCCAGCTTACATCATCATGTTATCAATCCAACCGCCCATTTCCATATAAATCACCAGTTATTAACCCAGCCATTCTTTTTAACTTCACGTCCGTCCACCACAGCCACACTTTCCATCTTTACTTGCTGATAATGAAGCTTTTATCTTTATTTTTCTGCATGCTTCCTACCTTCAGACTTAGAAATGACGTCTGGTATCGTCAGCGCAATGTTTTTATTACCATGTTCAATGTTCCTTACTCATTCGCTCCTCAAAGTTTCTGTTCTAGTTTTCTGACTTTTTCCTCCTTACCCTCTGCTCCTTTCCTATCCCCTTCGTACCAAGAGTCCACCTATAGTTCATTCATCTTAACTTGGCTGGGGTTTTCGTCCTAGTACAGCTTACATCACGCACCTCAAGGGCAGAGAAGGACAATACTACGGCTCTACATCTTTCTCACGGCTATTTTTCTTGATCAGCGACATTGTCTGGTGTTAACGCTACAGCTCAGTACTCAAGATGGAGAGATGGACATTTTAGGTCATGTTAAAGTAGATAGAGTATATTCACCTCCATCTTCACCACCACGGCTATCTACACTACCTGCACAGAGTAGAGCCACCACCACCACCACAGCTATCAAACTTCCTCCTCCACCTCCACCACAGCTCTCAAACCTTCTCCACCACCACCACCACAGCAAATTGAAGTGAACAGGGGATTGCTACCTCCACCGCCACACCTATCTCCACCTTCACCACCACCGCTATCAAACTTTCTCCACCACCTCCACAGCTATTACCACCTCCCTCACCACCACCACAGCTATCGCCACCACCTCCACCACCACTACCACCTCCTCTGGCGCGCCACTCTCAAATTTAAGGCACGAAAATTGACTGCTCGCGAGGTGGGAGTTCCGTCGTCTTGCATGCTGGCTTCCCTCTCTCTCTCTCTTTCTCTCTCTCACACTTCCTCGCTCACTTTTTCTCACACTGGACCTTAGGAGAGAGTGTTCATTTGGCTGCTTAGTTAAAATATTGGGCCTTTGATATTTATTTACGATTTTTCAGTAATTATTTTTTTTCTGTGTCTCTTCATCGTTTTCTGTGTCCATCGTCTCATCTACTAATATATTTTGTCTATTTTCAGTTACGATCTTTCTATGCCTATTTACTCCTTCACTAATTATTTTTCTTTATCCATTTATAATTTTCCAGTGTCCAGGTGATTTTCCCCTCAGAACAGGTGTCTCTCGGTATTTACAGACTGATTATAGAGGTTAATTATTCACTCAAAGCATGAAGGGAACTTTGAGGAGAAGCCATTTTTACTTTGATACTCTTGAGAATTGCATTTTGTATAATAATAAATACTTTGACAGTGTTACGCATTATACATGGTCCTATAATGTTTCCTTTGACACTACTTTGGCATGGATTATTTTTCTTAGTCTAACTACTTTGACACTTGTTACATATATTTTGCTTTGAATACTCTGACACACTTTGCTTAGTATCTGGACACACAGTTACACACTAAATTCTCTCTTGCTTTGAATATTTTTTTGTGTCACAGTGTTACGAATCACATCTTGCTCTCTAATAAACACTTGTCTACACTGTCAATACTGCATCTTATCTTGCTTTGAATAATTTACAATATTTCTATGCACCAAACTTAACATTACCGTACTTTCTTTGTCACATATTTACCCTCAAGGTGGCTGTTCAGAAAGCTTTAAGGGTTAATTTTTGTCTTGCAGTGATACGTTTTTCACCCTCCTATGTCGTCATCTTTCCAATAACGCAAGAGTGGCAAGATTTAATAACGAAAATCTTGCCGCATCTTACGCCTGATATTCCTCGTAATCCTTTCCTGTCTTAACTTCTCTTCTCACACTCGTACGCAATCATCTCACAAGTAACGCAATAGTCGCAAGATCTAGGCACGAAAATCTTGCCGCATCTTACGCATATCTTAAGCCTTCTCAAGCCCCTACGTATCCCTCTTTCCAGTAACGCAACAGAGGCACGAACTCTTAACAAAAATCTTGAAACGTCTTACACATTTCAGCTTCTACGTCTTCTCATTTACTTTTTACGTCAAAGAAATATACTCAGTGACGCAAATCTTTCTTATATTAACGCACTGACTCACCCAACTTCTTTTTATAACAATGTAACTTAAATAACGTGAAGGTGGATGGTGTAATTTATCTCTGGTATATTCTCGAGGTCTCTGGAACAATTTTAAGATCCCTGGTACAATTCCGTGTCCTCTGGTATAACCTCACTGTCTTTAATAATATAATAATTTGTCTTCTATATGTACTAAACTTCCCTCATAAAACTGACCTCTAATGTCATAATCGGTGGTGTACATTCGAATTCTCAAATGTCACAATGATGGCACACTTTTGGCATTAGATTTCCCTTCTAACACAGCGATAGGATATACTAACATACTTTCAGTGTCCCCAGTATACTCTAGGATGATCTAACATACTCTGTGTCTCTAATTTCCACGTCTAAAATTGTGTCATTTAGGAGGCACGCCAAACGACTTAAACTTTCCATTTTAACTCGAGTGACACGATAAATTAATATGATTTTAAGGTCTGTGTCATTTCCAAGTCCTAATTGTAACCAAGGAGACGGCGAGAGAGGTGTCAAGTGGTGTCACATCGCGGGGAGTGAGGCAGGGGTTAGGCAGGGGCAGACAGGTGAGGCAGGAGCGTGAGGCAGGTGGGAGAGGCAGCGATGTGGCCCTCACGGCTCTCCCAATGGCACTGTGGCTCTCTGCACGTCTCTTGTCTCTGGCCACGCCCCCCACCTAGCAGAGCACGCGTGGCCAGAGTCTACCTGATCACCCTACCTGACCTCTCTCTCTCTCTCTCTCTCTCTCTCTCTATCTATCTATCTATCTCATAATTATAGCTCTCCTACTCATATCTAACTGATATTGTCTTTCCCTCTTCTCTTATTCCTCCTCCTCTTCCTACGTCCTTCTCCCCCCCTCCCTCTCTCTCTCTCTCTCTCTCTCTCTCTCTCGCTCTCTGTCACATGATCCAGGCCCCTTTTAATCCCAGTTTACCGGATCTGGGGTTCCTTAAATCCTATCCAATCCTATCCAATCTTGACTATGGCCACTCTGTCCAAGCTTTACCTACCTACCTGCCTACCTACCTACCCACCAGTCTACCTACCTACCAACGTGACTGTCTACTTCTCTATATAGCTGTCTACGATTATTATTCCAGACACTACTAATTAACCGAAATACCAGCCGACATGTAAAAATACCCCTGTTAATACCAATACACCAGTCCTGTATGAGAAAATCCTAGCATGTATTCGGTATGGACGGTGGGTGTTAGCGCCGAAGTGGTGACATGTGGAGGTGTATATATGCAAGGGGGCTATTTGGCCTTGGGAACATGATGTGAAGCCTTTGCCCAGAGTCGGAAGAAGAAAAAATCTGTCTGTCTGTCTGTCTGTCTGTTTGTCTCTGAAAAAACTAGTCAAGAGGAAGTGCTGTGAAAAGGAAGTACAGCCATAGCACTTCTTCTGCCACTGAGCTACGTGAAATAAGCTGCAAAAGGACGAAAATCTGGGCCAGATTAAGATGAATGAACTATAGTCACGAAGAAGTGCTACGGAGGGGGGGGGGGGCAGACTCATAGCTACAAAAGGACGAAAATCTGGGCTACGAAAAAACAGACAAACTAATGAGTCTTCAAGGGCCTAATGACGGCTATTAAGACAAGAGTTTTTCTTTCTCTGACCTCATTTGGTGTTGATGAGGTGGGTGGGGTTGTGTGAGTGAGGGAGGGTGTGTGATTTTGAGAAAGAGAGAGAGAGAGAGAGAGAGAGAGAGAGAATGAATGATAAATGCCTGTATATGTATGTGTGCGCACCAATGTATGTGTATGCATGTATATGTAAACAAGTATAACTAGACAAGGATGTGTATAATCAAGAGGCGATACTGAAATGAAATACACGTATACAGCTCAAAGGACGAGGTGACGTGCATAATGATACAGGGGAGAGGGGTATTTGATGGTGAGGAGGCCCTGTGTGTGTGTGTGTGTGTGTGTGTGAGGAGGGATATTAGGATGAGCAAGATTAATGTGACTGGGGAACTATCTATCTGTCTGTCTGTGTCTGTTTCTGTCTGCCAGTCTATCTGCTTACCTATATTTGATGTCTGCCAATTAACCTGTCTGTCCATCTGTCTGTCTGTTTATCTATCTATATCTGCTTATCTATCTGTCTATCTATTTACCTACCTACTTATCATGCCGTCTATCCACTCATCCATCCATCCATCTTTCTGTGTGACCAAAGACAAATCGCCTCCATGTCACTTTCTCCACCGCCATCAGGCTGCCCTTCCTCCAATTCACATCATCCTCATTTATATACCCTACCTCTCACCCCCCCCTCCGTCTCATCCTTGGTCTCCCTTTCCCCACTCCCACTCCACTTCACTCATATACGCTCTCCTTGTCAGTCTCTCATTCTCCATTCTCTCCTGACATGGGTAAAATTATGTATATATGTGGAGTAGAATAATGTATGAAAAGGTTAGTAGTAGTAGTAGTAGTAGTAGTAGTAGTAGTAGTAGTAGTAGTAGAAGTAGTAGTAGTAGTAGTAGTAGTAGTAGTAGTAGTAGTAGTAGAAACGACAACAACAACAACAATAATAATAATAATAATAATAATAATAATAACAACAATAATAATAATAATGGCAAAAATAATTAATAATGGCACAGTTATAAGGGATTCTGTACACTATGACTTTATAGAGTTCGTAACTCCCTTTCATCACCGATTTATTTTGCATATTACATCATAACTCTTTCAGCGCAATGACACTCTCTCTCTCTCTCTCTCTCTCTCTCTCTCTCTCTCCTCTTTCCTTCCTTTAAGTGTCTCATTTTCCTTACCTTCCATATCACTGTTTCCTTCCTTCCCTCCTTCCCTTTCCTTCTTTCCTTCCTCCCTTTCTTTCCTCCCTCCCTCCCTCCTTCCTTCCCCCTTCCCCCTTTCCTTTCTTCCTTCCTCTCTCCTTCCTTCTTTCCTCTCCTCCTTTTTTCCCTCCTTCTCTCCTTCCTTCCTTCCTTGTCTCTCATTTTCTCTCCTTCCTTCATCATTATTTTTCTTTCTGTCACGTTCATATCATTAACTATTCCTTCACTTCCTTGCTTTTACTTCCTTGTTTTTCCTCTTTTACCTGCCACTTCCGTCTTCGTCTTTGTCCTATTGTCTCCTTGCTCACGTCCCTATACTCCTCTGTCCATCCATCCAACCATCCATCCATCCATCCACCTATTTTCCCTCTCCTCTTCCATCATCTTCCCTCCCTCCCTTTTCATCCATCCATCCAGTTCTTCATCCATCCATCTTTTCATCGTCCTTCCTTCCTTCCTTCCTTCCAAACATCCATCCATCCATCCATCTGTTCATCCACCCATTCATCCATCGACCCATCCACCTATCCCTCCAACCCTCCATCTAAGTTCTCATCCATCCATCCATTTTTCATCCATCCTTCATCCACTTCTCCTAGGCATCCATCCATCTTTATTTCCAGACTTTTATATATCCATTTTCAATCATCCACCCATTCATATCTCTTGCTGCCTTTCATCCATCCATCTATTCATCCATCCATTCATCCGTCAATCTTTCCAGCATTTTATACACCGTTCATCCTTCCTGCCTTCCTCCCATCCACCGTTCATCCATCTATCCTTCCTGCCTTCCTCCAATCCATCTATCCATCCATCTATCCATCCATTCATCTATCAATCTTCCATCCATCCAATTATCCTTGTCCTCTGTCACCTCTCTCTCTCTCTCTCTCTAATATTCTTCTTCCTCCTCATATTTTTAGCATCTTTCCCTCCCTTCCCCTCACTTTTGTCTCCCCTTCCTCTCTCTCTCTCTCTCTCTCTCTCTCTCTCTCTCTCTCTCTCTCTCTCTCTCTCATTTCCAGCTCACCCTTGAAAAAAATAATTGTAGTGAAGGGGTAAATGAAAGCTATCTCACACCTCTCAAAGTGAGAGAGAGAGAGAGAGAGAGAGAGAGAGAGAGAGAGAGAGAGAGAGAGAGAGAGAGAGAGAGAGAGAGAGAGAGAGAGAGAGAGAAACAAAAAATCACGTCATAGATTTGAGGGGGGTGAACTCGGGCGAAAAATTAATTCAGATCAAACTTTTAATTGCCCTGTTTATTTCCTGAGTTTTTTTCATTTTTTTTTTTTTTAATGTGGGAGGTCCTTGCCCCTTCCGTCCGATTACGTATTTTGTTTTTGTTATTTTTTCAAAGAATTTTAGGTTTCACTCTAGGACAGATTTTTATTTATAGAGGGAACAGTCAGAGCTTACATTAATTTTTTTCTCTCCCAGGGGGCTACACACACACACACACACACACACACACACACACACACACACACACACACACACACACACAGAAAACAACGATCAAGAAATCCCCTTTGGCATATGTAAAATTATGCAAAGATGAAACTGTAACGAGATAAAAATAAAACACGAACCAGCAAGGAAAAACACAGGCCAACGGGCGAAAAACAAGCATAATGCACAAAAAGAGAATATCACACAGGGTAAATATATGCAAAAACAATATCAAGCGAGTATAGACAGTAAAATATATAGTAATGTGTGTGTGTGTGTGTGTGTGTGTGTGTGTGTGTGTGTGTGTGTGTGTGTGTGTGTGTGGTGCAGTGTGGTGTAGTGCGATGCGGTGCAGTGTGGTGTGGTGTGGTGTGGTGTGGTGTAGTGCGATGCGGTGCAGTGTGGTGTGGTGTGGTGTGGTGTGGTGTGGTGTGGTGTGGTATGGTGTGGTGCGGTGCAGTGTGGTGTGGTGTGGTGCGGTGCAGTGTGGTGCGGCCTCGTGTGTCGTGTCGTGGCGTGGCGTTTCGTGTCGTTTCCTGTCGTGTCGTGTCGGGTGGAGTCGGGTAGTGTCGTGTCAGGTGGGGCGTCGGGTGGAGTCGTGTGGGGGCGGGTCGGGTGGGGTCGGGTCGTGTCGTGCCGTGTCGGGTCTGGTAGGGTCGGATCGGGTCATGTGGTGTGGTGTGGTGTGGTGTGGTGTGGTGTGGCGTGGTGTAGCGTGGCGCGGTGCAATGTGGTGGGGTGTGGTTGCATGGGGGGGTATGTGGTATGGTGGGTGAGGTTAAGTGTGGTGGGGTATGGCGTGGTGCGGTGCGGTAGGGTGTGGTACGGTGCCACGTGGTGTGGTGTGGACGGTGTGGTGTGGTGAGGTGTGGTGGTGTGTGATGTAATTCAAAATCCTATATGGAAAGTATAAGAAAGATGTCTTGAAATATCAGTCCTTGGTAGCCTATATGTGTAATAATAGTCATTCAATCGACCCCAAAAATAAACGTGTGAGGCCGTGGTAATGAACGCTGGTAAAACACACACACGCACACACACACACACACACACACACACACACACACACACACACACACACAGAAAAAAACGACCAAGAAATCCCCTTTGGCATATGTAAAATTATGCAAAGACGAAACTGTAACGAAAAAAACAAAAAAAACACACGAGGCAGCAAAGAAAAACACAGACCAAACAGCGAAAAACAAGCATAATGCACAAAAAGGGAATATCACACAGGGTAAATATATGTAAAGACAATATTAGGCATGCATAGACAGTAAAATATATAGTAATGTGTGTGTGTGTGTGTGTGTGTGTGTGTGTGTGTGTGTGTGTGTGGTGTGGTGCAACCTCGTATGTCGTGGCGTGGCATGATGCGGTCTGGTGCGGTGCAGTGTTGTGTGGTGTAGTGTGACGCTGTGCAGTGTGGTGTGGTGTGGTGTGGTGTGGTGTGGTGCGGTGCAGTGTGGTGTGGTGTGGTGTGGTGTGGTGCGTCTCCGTGTGTCGTGTCGTGTGGCGTGGCGTTTCGTGTCGTTTCCTGTCGTGTCGGGTCTGGCGGGGTCGGGTAGGGTCGGGTCGTGTCGTGTCAGGTGGGGTGTCGGGTGGAGTCGCTTGGAGTCGCTTGGGGTCGCTTGGGGTCGGGTCGGTTCGGGTCGGTTCGGTTCGGGTCGTGTCGTGTCGTGTCGGGTCGGGTCGGGTGGTGTGGTGTGGTGGGGTGGGGTGTAGTGTGGCGTGGCGTGGTGTGGCGTGGCATGGTGCAGTGTGGTGGGGTGTGGTGGCATGTGGGGGCATGTGGTGTGGTGGGGTGTGATGGGGTGAGGTGAAGTGTGGTGCGGTATGGCGTGGTGCGGTGCGGTAGGGTGTGGTACGGTGCTACGTGGTGTGGTGTGGACGGCGTGGTGTCGTGAGGTGAGGTGGGGTGTGATGTGATGCACTGTGCTGTGATGTAATATGGTGTGTGTGTGTGTGTGTGTGTGTGTGTGTGTGTGTGTGTGTGTGTGTGTGTGTGTGTGTGTGTAAGAAAACCACACATCAACGCCTTACCTTCATGGTCGGCCGCACGATGTACCAATCCCTCGTCTTCGTCCGCCGTGACTCAGCCTTTTCTTGTTCTACCATCCTCTGTCTCTTCACTTGGCTCTTATTTCTTCTCAAAGTCTTCTAACCTCAAAGTATTTTCTCGGTGTTCAGATTACTCCTCTAAGTCTCTTCTACCTTCAAGAGCACTCCAAAATGCACTCGTTTCCCCGCACGCCACAACACACACGCACACGCAATAGGAAGACTGCTGGGTGACTGAGAGGACCTATGCGTTGTCTAACCCCTCCTAAGCCTTCGTCAGAGCTGCTATGCGGAAGCCCTTGGAAAAAAATACAAAAAACACCTCATTAACAACACACAAACTCAAAATTACCCCTAAAACCTCAATAACCTCAAAGATCCACACGTATGTCAACCATTTATAACCTCAAAACCTTATAGACTTAGGTATTATCAAAGAAATTAATGAAAACAATTGAATCTAAAATGTCATAATACGTGGCAACATATACCCCCATCCCCCCAACCCCCACACTCCCCCCTCACCCCCACCTCTCCCCAACCTCCCTCAAATCGTCCGATATACATAGACGATTTTCATGTTGCATAATTTTGAGTAGCTTCTATTTCGTACTTAAGAAAATCCTAAATAATGACTTAAGATGAGATAGGTAGTGCACAGGTAGGGATACAGAGATGAAGAAAAGAGATGGAGGAAGGATGGAGGAAAGGAGGAGGAAACAAGGGAGGAAAGGAGGAGGAAACAAGGGAGGAAAGGGAGAAACAAAGAGAAGAGGGCAGGGAGGAAGGGAGTTGCCAAAGAGCATCATCATCATCATTATCATAACGATAAGGATTAATAGTTTCAGAGAGAGAGAGAGAGAGAGAGAGAGAGAGAGAGAGAGAGAGAGAGAGAGAAGGGAGGAGGCAAATGCCCTTGGAGGGAAGACGGAGATATGGAGAGAGGAAGGGGAAGAGAGTTGTCAAGTATCATCATCATTATCATCATTATCATTATCATCATCATTATTAAGCACCATCATCATCATCATCCTAAGCTTAAAGGAGAAAATTTTGAGAAAGGAAAATAAAGAGGGAAGTGAGAGAAGAGAAAGAGAGAAGGAAACAAGAGAACGAAGGAGGAGAGAAGTGATAATGGGCAAGAGGGAATTATGCCAAATAGCAAAAGCACATCACCATTATCATTATCATCATCATCGTCACCACCATCATCACCACCACCATCACTATCGTCATCATCATCAAAACAATAAAGAAGAATATTTTAAATCAGAAGAGGAGGGAGTGAGAGAAGGGGGGAGGAAGGGAGGAAAAGGTGAGGAAAGAAGGTGGAGAGAAGGAGGAAACATGCTGGAGGAAGAAAGACGGAGAGTTGGAGGGAGGTGGGGGAGGGAGTCTTCATGTAGCCTAAATGCATCATCATCATCATCATCATCCGAATAAAAATGAAAATACAGATGCATCGTTCGTAAGGAAATGCAAGAACAACTATTAACAAAAGAAAAGTAAAAAAAAAAACAGAAGAGTAAAGGTCAGAAAAGAGTGTAAACAACAGGAAACAGAATGGGTTAAAGAGACAAGAATCATATAAACAGACTAACCGAAGTGAAAGAGAGGAAGAGCATTAAAAAAAGAGAGTAAAAGAGCAGAAGAAACTAAACGAAAGAAGGAGAGGAACTGAATAAATTAAAAGGACAAAGGAAGAGCGTGCACGAGAGGACAGTTACATTAAACAACATTGAATAATTAATGAACAGGAAGTGCAGCGAAGGAGAGACCAGGTAAATTTTCCAATAAGGCAGTAACCTCTTCACACCAAGTATATGCGGCCTTTAGTGATGTTGGAGAGGGACGCCTTCACGTGGTGGCACCGATGTAACCCCACACACTACCCAGACACACCACATGATGCTCACACACCCCTCAGACACACACCACACACGACCCTCAGACACACCCCAGACACACACCACACGACCCTCAGACACACCCCTGACACACACCACACAACCCTGACACACACCACACGACCCTCACACACACCCCTGACACACCCCAAACACACACCAGACAACCCTCAGACAAACCCCTGACACACCCCAAACACACCACACGACCGTCATATACACCACCAATACTCCCCCTCAGCATCTCCCATTAATGTGACGCTCATAAATCCTACGGTTCCAACTCCCTACATTTCAGCCTTCAAAAATAAATAAATAAATAAATAAATAATGAATGAATGAATGAATGAAAGCAGGAAAAAATAAATGAACATAAAAAGGTACAATGACAAGAAATGAATGACACACTTAGGGACACAATGGATTCGGTCGCCTTTGTGGGTGGGGTAAACACACACACACACACACACACACACACACACACACACACACACACACACACACACACACACCGTCGTTCATAAGCCTTTCAGCACAAGGGAAATCTTAATTCACTTTACTCTTGCTGCTCTCCAGACGAAGACGCATACCATCCCCTCACCCGATGTAGCACTACCATCAGTTGCCTCTACAATGAGTAAAAATCCAAGCGTTTCTGTAGTCCATGAAACCACTTACTACGCTGGGAGGTAACCATAGCCGAATGAAATGGTGGTTAAGGGGGTTTAGAGCTCCAGGAGGATGAGGCTTGCAAGTTGATATACGAGGGGTGGTTGGTACTTACCGACCACATAATGCCGCTCAGGGGAGAGGAAGGCTGGTCAGTCTCGCAGCAAATGCCGGAAATGTGTAGCCTATCCCCTGGTCCTTGCGCTTCTGAAAGGTAAAAAAGGAATAGAGGATGAGGTAACTACTTCCCGGGATGGTAGGATGCTGGACAAATTATAGACGCCCTTTTATGCTCTTTGTGCGTGTGTCTGACCTTTCCCGTCCCTCACCCCTCATTACTCTGTGTGTGTGTGTGTGTGTGTGTGTGTGTGTGTGTGTGTGTGTGTGTGTGTGTGTGTGTGTGTGTGTGTGTGTGTGTGTGTGTGTGTTCTTCCAATTGGCTTATCCCCTCCATAATGTACTTAGCTAATGTTCCTCAGCCCTTCTCCCTTTCTTTTAATATCTCCCTCTTTCATCTCCTCACTCTTACTCATATTAACTCCTTCTATCTGTCAATGAATCAATCAATCTATCTGTCTATATCTGTGTCTGTCTATCTATCTATTGACCTATTTGTCTATCAGTTATATCCATCAATACCCAGACGCCTTAATTCGGTAATGGGTGGCCACAAATGAATCGCCTCCATGTTATCCTGTCCTCCGCCATCAGGTTGTCCTCTCTCCAACCCACACCCACTATCTCGCATACGTCTCCACCCCATCCCTCCATCTCATCCTCATTCTCCCGCTCCCTCCATCTCACCCTCATTCTCCCCCTGCTTCCATCCCATCCTCATTCTCCCTCCATCTAATCCTCATTCTCCCCTTCGCTCCATGCCATCCTCATTCTCCCTTTCCCTCCATTTCATCCTCATTCTCCTTCTCCCCCCGTACCTCCCCCCTTCTATACGGTTTATATATATATTCTCTTACTAGACGGTTTAATTAATCTTAGGAGGGATCCTGACTTCACCTTTTCCCTCCATCATGTTAATCTTTCAACTTCCCGACGCCTCATCCTCAAAAAGGAGGCCACGACAACACCAACCACGTATTTCAGTTAATATTTTAGGTCCCTCTTCCGACCACACGCAGCCCTGCCTTTGAATAATTATTTCCAGTCTCTATCCTACCTCATACTGCCTTTCCACCTGTTTCGTGACTGCTTTTCCCCAACCATCTAACAATTATTCACCGTCATTTTCAACCTATTTTCACTTCACATAACCAAACCTCCTGCAGTACTGTTCTTAATGCTGAAAGCCTGATTCGCTTCACATTCGTCCCATAGATGTTCAATATTCTGTCTACCTTGCCAACTCACTTTACATACTAATGTCTCTACCCTCAGCTCAGTCCGATAGCATCATCCAAACTCCTCACATTCCCCATCAGTTTACTGCCTAGCAGTATGAATTTATCTTCTTCACACACACACACACACACACACACCTCGCTGGTGCAGTGGTAACGTTCTCGCTTGCCATCTGGTAGACGGGAGTTCGCGCCTCGCTCAGGTTGCGAAAAGTTTCACTGACGAAGTGGGTGGTTACTGTCCCCCTTGAGCAAGGGGACGGGTGTCTGGGTGTGTGAAGGTCACAGCCTTGCCCTTAGATCGGACTATATGAGCTCTCAGCTCCCTTCCGGGAGGGTAAAAGCTGACGATCACGACCATCAAGTGATCCTGACCGACCCGGTGAATTACACACACACACACACGTCCCATACTCCCACTGATGCTCACCATTACCATTCATCTTTGTAACACTTGGTTTACATGCATCAAGTCCTGCATTTTCATTTTCATACCTTCTCTCTTGCTAAACTTATTCCATTTCTCTGACAGTCCAAGCCGGATTCCTGAGCCGGTTCCCCTTCCGTGCTCTTAGACATCGCCTTGATGTACATCCACATCCAAGGAGTGTCTATCTTAATTTTAGCCGCCTTTACTCAGGGCAGGTTGCCAACCCAGCCCCAGAACCAGGCAAGAAGCCCTCCTACAGTGGCTGGAGGTGATGGAAGGGTTCACCTGCACGTGGTGGCACCGATATACAAGTAACTGGGTGTCAGGGATCCTCCAAAGCCCACCAGAATATAAGCGGTTGAGACGGAAGTGCTAGGGAGCCCCCTAAGTCCAGAAGTATATAAACTACTGAAGATGATGTGTAAGGGACCCTCCTAAGCCCACCAGAGTATAAACTGCTGAGAAAAAAAGGCTACAGGCCTGTGTCAGCCAGGGCCCCACCCACCTTATCAGAATTATGCATCCAATCCACTCTCTTGCTCCATCAGTCTTCACTCACTCTCTTTCTTATCCATTACCAACCTATTTCTTTTTTTTAATGAACCCTTTGTTTTTATTTTATTTTTACTTTGTCATCATCATCATCGAGACATCTTTTCCAACATAAGGATGGGGTGAGGATATGTCTCCTGTTATACAAATTTATTTAGATTATGTTTCATTGTGCAGGGATTAGAAACAATGCATGCCATTCTTTACAACACTATGGCACTTTTTACTGACCATGTACCATAACTGCTAACCTGTTTTATTCAGCTTTAAGAATTACTTTTCATAGCAGAGGGGTTAACTTAATGGCCAAACACATTTGAACTCATCTAGTGTTCATCCACCTATTGACACATTCACTGCTATTTATCTATCTATTGCCAGACGCCATAATCCCGTAAGGGGTGGCCATTTGACTTTGAGTTATTTGTTTTACGGGGAGGGGCACTAACCCTCCACCAACCCACTTGCTGACACGTAGGGAGCACATATGGTTTGGTTATACGGTTACCACCCAGCATTGTAAATGGTTTCTTACAGGAAACCATTTGGCTTGTCACTCAATGTAAAGCCACCTGTAAAGGAAAAACAGTAAGAAGTGACAGGAAAAATGGAAGAAATAGGAAGAGAGGAGGGCAGGCACAGAAAAAGAATGATACAGGCTAAGGAAGAAGTAGGCAGCACTGCATCAAGCGAGTGGATGATGGTCGCCACCACCCACCACTACTGCTAACTCACCTTAGAAATTCAGGGCCCACAAACACCTTCTTACCCATTAAATGAGAAAGTAGTGGTTAAGTATTAGAGGGATGAACTTCTAAACTAATGATAATGTTATGGGATCAGTTCTAGGCTTGAGCAGGGTAATGTTCAAGGATCTGGATTTAACTTGAAAAATTATATATGCACTGTACTGTGGGACTGTATTATTAATCTTGTCACCCAATTCAGTATTGCCCCACCAGAGCCTACGAACTAAGCTTGTCTGTCAGCGGTGAGAGTGACCAGTTTGGAATTTTTAATATGGGGAACTGAATACCCCGAGCTAGACCTTGACAGATCATATAGCCCTGTTAGATGATGGGAGAGCACTACCTCTCCCAGCAGGGCAGCTACTCAGGCGGGGCGCAAACTCTTGACCCTTTGGTCTCGCGTTAGACATTCTACCACAGAGCACCCTGCTCCCAAGCTTGCTCACATCTAAGTGGCATAATTTCCACCCACCCCTAGGAAGCAAATCTTTATGGGTCTTATATGGTTGAAGCATTTTACACACTAGACCATTATATGAGGGCATTAGGATCAGCAGTAATGCATTACAGTATATCAGTACAGCACACAGCATGAATGCCCTCCTTTGATCTCCCTGATTGCATGAAAGAACAGTACAGTACCCTACTCAGGTGCAACAGGGGACCTTATGACCTCTTTACTTTGCTGCTGGCAGGATTTTGCTGGGAGGCTACTTAATGCACAGGCTCATAAGTCCAAGTCTTTCGTGTTTCCCCCATTATTTACTTCATAATGCCCTCATCTGTGACACATTTGTCCCACTTGTTGGTAAAGAGATACAATAACTGATCTTCTACATGACTTGCCAACATGTCATTAAAACATCCCTGCTAATGCCATTACACAGCCCAAGTATGTTTCATTACAGACTTCATGGTATTAGCGCCCAATCTGACATGCAAACTCTTTTGTATTAGAGAATGACTGGGGTGGGGCAGACAAAAAATAAGAACGACAAATGTGGAGATGATGCAGGCAGCACTACATCATACGAGTAGATGATGCTTGCCACCACCTACCACCATCTTGTCAATAACACTCTCAAGCACACAAGCACATAATCAATCATCTTTCAACATTCCCTCCAGTTTCTCTATAGCTTGTGTATTTATGTATTCACTTGTTTGAAATATGATTTAAAGGGTTTTTATGCATAAGTTTCCCTCCTAGCACATGTTTTCGATGTTCATCATCATTTCCCCTGGTACTCCTAAAACGACCCGTACCATCATTCACCAGATCTGTATCAACTCTTCCACTAAGATTTCCCCCAACACTCTATAATGACTTGGCATTTGCTTTATTTATCACAGCCTTTCCTGCTCTTCATGGCTAAGTCATCAAAAGATACACATACAATAATCAGAGCTAACCTCACCAACACTTTCAGTCAGTCAGTTTATTAATTAATCGGTCAAGACCACTTCATCCATCCACCTTCCATCCTACCTAGTACTGTCCCATCAGGAGCACTGGGGCCCAGGGATAAGTTATCTGGTCCAGACATCTAAAGCATGAATGACCACTTCTTTGCCTCTCAGTGGCATTACATGAACAAAACCCCAATGACCCCTTGAAATTAGATCCTTATAAGTCACATGAAATTAGAGCTCTTTAATTCACCAGACCACCCCTTGTCTATGGGCCATATTCTAGTGGGATGAGGAGGTTCCCTAGCACTGCTACACCTTAGTGATTTATTTTGTATATTACACCTTGCTGTTCTCTTATATGACAGTTATGGCTTTATATATTGACATGGATTACATAAATAACATACATTTGGTTGAGAAGTGCTGCTACAAAGCCTGCTAAGCTAACAAGAATACCACCCTTTGTGTCTAAATCTGTACAAGGACAACTGGACTAATGCACTACAATTATACACAGCACAATAACCCACTCTTAATCTGCCTGTGTGCATCAGAGAATAATCCCATAAAGAGGAAAATACTCATGAGCAACAGGGTAAACTATCTACTGTATCTATCTACAGCCAGACACCACAATCCTGTAAAGGGTGACAGTTGGTCTTTGAGTTAGTCTTTTTAAGGAGAGGGGTACTAACACCCTGCCAACTCACTTGTTGACACGTAGGGAACACGTATGGGTTGGTTATATGGGTACCACCCAGCGTTGTAAATGGTTTCCTGGCTTACAGGAAGCTATTAGGCTTGTCACTCAATGTAAAGCCACCTGAAGAGTAATAGAAAGTGACAGGAAAGATGGATGAATAGGAAGAGAGGAGAGCAGACACAGAAAAAGATTGATAAAGGTGAAGGAAGAAGTAGGCAGCACTACATCAAGTGAGTGGATGATGGTCGCCACCACCTACCACCCAGTAAACTATTCTGTTAATGGAACCCCTGTACAAGAGAAAGGCTCTTGAAACCATTAATATGAAATGTAATAAAGATCTTTTTATTTTGAAATTCAGTTAGACAAATTAAATAGCATGATAAAATTCCTTAAATAGGGAACTATATGAAGTTACAAATATGAAGTTGGTGTACTGAAGTTTGAATACCAATGATGAGATGAAAATCTAAAATAGAGAGTCACAAATCTGAAAACACCAATTTCTGAACTTTAAATTTCATTCTTAACTAAGCCTATCTTTGAAATCTTTAGAACCATTAATGATTGTATTCCTAAGCTACCAGGATACATGTCACGACTGATATGGCTTCCATCATTCTGGACTGACCTATATCTGACAGGTCCTTTAAAAACATTCTTCATCACAGCTGGGTAATTGTGAATATACATGTGAATATACAGGTGAGTAGATCTGGCACAACTTTGGTGGATGTTATAACTACAGTAGGCTATTTACATTAAAATTTTTATATGTCTATAAATGTTGTACAGTATAAAATATTTAGTTAAAAACAGTAGTGATAGGGGTAAGTAGGAAAACTCGATTTGTTGAACAATACATTCAACAGATAAAATATTTACTATTTACAAGGTTACATTAAAAGTCTGCCTTCATTCAAATGACTCAGCACTCTATTGAATAGTTCACCATTCTGTAATTAATAGCTACTTTCACCTTAACTATATACAGCAACTACTTTTCATCATAATTTAAAAGTTAATACTGTCCACCAAATCTAATGGTGATTAAGTACTGTTCAAAACATCTTTCTTTGACTTTATAAATGTTTCTTAAAGCTTCATACTCTGTATTTAGCAGACACACACCTCAGACAAGTTCACTTTAAAGAGCTGATATCAGGGCTACATCTGGGCTAGAAATCTTGTCTCATACTCTTACAGATAACCAAATACAAGAATAATAATAATACACTACCTTCTTAATGACATAATAAAATTTTCTGCATGTACTACATACATTTCTAACAAGTTAATAAAAACTAGAAATACACTGGCAGCAGAATTTAAGCACTATATCACTGAGCAGTCTCAAGCATATCTTGCCTGTAACAGTAGGATCAATAATTCACAACTGTGTCACTCCATAATTTGTGCTGTATGGAAGAACTATGAAGCACTGAAGACACAACACTTAAAAGCTGCTGAAAACTACACTTTATTTGCTTTAAATTATGACCTCAAAACATATACTAAAAGTTTCAAAGAGGGTTTATCACTCTGCAATATACTGTACTTCTCTAAGTCTACTTCTCTAAGTCTATATACTTTACATGAAGTAAACAGGCTCACAACTCATTTCGTTGAACAGTGCACGTCAAATATTCTCTCGGACACCTACCTCAATTCTTGAAGTATCTTTGCACATAAGAACTGGTTTCTACAATAACACACAAATGTAATCTGATATAATGCAATTATGCTAAATTATCAATGTTATCTGGATTATTATTATGCCTATATATACTGTAACTGTATCAATACTTCATATCTCGTACATGTATAATGAACAATTACACAAACACAACTATGTTAAAAAATATACAAATACTGGATTGAAAACTGTGATAAAATTAATAATTTCATGATACACATCCATATTTATGGAAACAGGAAATATAAGATGGACAAAAGTCTAAACTGCATTCTTTTCAGAGATTCTTGACAGTAAAAGCAACAGAAAATCTCATAATTGCTAATCATTCTGCACAACATGTTTGTGCTTAAGTAATTTCATGGTTTTGGGACTGTAAACACGTAAGAATTTCTGATAACTATATTGATTTTGGGAGGACTAATGTATTTATAAGCTATGATCTACTAATGCAGATCCTAAACTGCATGTCCAAATTAAAAACACAGTGCACTGTGATATGCCCATAAATGGTAGAGGATATGATGCTAGTATTATTAATGCTTATATATATTTTTTACATTCATTCGTTTCATACTCTATATGAATACTTAAAATATCTTTTCCGTAAAATTGTAAAAATACTATCAGTAAGGCAAGGAGTTCCCACAAGTTGTTGTTCATATACCAAGGGCAAGAGGGTTACTTGTGCTGTACAGCAAAGAAGACTGATAATACCAGCTTATGATGTCTGCTCTAGTTTCCTTCTGTAACATGCAGAACTTAAACTCACATCATTCCCTGTAATTCCAAGTACCTGTGCATACCACCTACAAGGTACAGCTGGCTATACTCCTGCATGATACACCCAATACTGCCCATGCTGCCTAGTTTCAGATGCAAACCTATAACTACAACAAGTGAACATAATTTATAACACATTGCTGACCAGAACAGAGATAAAAAGGAGATGAAGGCTTAGAATGATGCCTATTAACTGCTGAGAGAACATTTACAGTGCTAGGTGGGTCACATGGGAGTGGATCCAACTGTACTGGTATACTCATTCATGCTTTTTTGAGCCCATGTAGTTGGCCTCAATAAATGTGTTCACTGAGTCCAATCACTAAGCACAAAACATCAATCAACTGCTCTCTGGGAGTCAATGCAGTCATAAAGAGCATCATAAAATTTCTATTGTACACTAGCCTGATAAATATGGAAGCACCCAAGCACTGCATGAGGACCAGAACTAGGGCAATAGCCATCTTGTCCTAGGTGAGCTTCGAACCGTAAGTGCCTGATGGAGGACGATACTGCCGTGGGAACATGGTCAGGTTTAGCGCTGAAAATGCATATTTTCGTGAACCAATATTTTTCTGGCAGTTTTCCAGTCTTGTGCCTTCACTGGAATAAAAGAAAGCACACATCATTATATTCTAAGCTGCAGTTAAAGCCCCAAAACAACAATACATACAATAACAATCATAAATGTACTACTGTACATATTTTCCAAAAACTTTATATATATCCACAATACTTAAATTTTTTTTTGTTCTCTCCCCTTCCTTCAAGTACAGTATTCTAATATGAGATGAGATCATATGCCTCTTTTTATTAAAGGGTCTACTCCAGTCAAACTCTACATTCAGTAATCCATAACACAGTAATTGTTCCTTCCAAGCACAATTATTTTTTCTCATCCGGTAACCAGTTTACCTAAATAATATTTTAACACATTGTTTATTAGCTCTATAGTGTCGGCCCCTTGTTTAAAAGTAATTACAGTACATTATAATCACCAATAGTCTCCTTTCATTAATCAACGCCACTGACGAGCATATTCTGCAAAGAAGTGGCCTATTGCCCCCAGAGAGGTGGCCACAAACAAATCGCCTCCATATAACCCTCTCCTTTGCCGCCAGGTTGCCTTCTGTCCAGTTCACACAATTCTCACGCATATACTTCTCTACATTCTCTCCACCTCACCCTCAACCGCTACCCCCTTCTCCCTTTACTTTACTCACACTCTCCTAGTCAATATCTTACCCTCCATTCTCTACACATGGTCAAAAATCAGGGCATTACTGAAATTTTACAGCACATCACATCCCCACCACAAGCTCCTGTATTTCCTCATTGGTCTGTATGTCTTTCCACACAACTCCACATGCTCCTCTCAGGTAATTCATTTCCATTCCTCTCACTCCAGACTTGTATTCTTCCATTATTATGCAAACTTGAACTCCGTATGCTAGAGTGGGGGTTGCAGTACTGTCATGCAGCCAATTCTTTTACTTCCATGCTCACTCCCTACTGCTTGTCACCCTGCCACTGTTTAAGGGTTAAAACTGACCTCCATGTTTAACCTTGTGATACCAGAAATCCTGACTATATTTTCCTCCTTATTCCCAGATAATCTTACTCAGTTCAGCAATGGCCTCTCACTCTCTCAGAATTACATACAAGATTTATTCAGTCTATAACAAACCTTCTCATGCAGTTAAGTGCTCGCTGAAATTCAGTTTCAGCCAAGTCATACTCAGCAGCCAAGATATTAGCCTGTTCAAGGGTGGCACTCATTCCTGTCCGATCTTTTCCACTTTTGCAAGAGGTAAAGCGAAGTCCTGGAAAGTGAAACATTTTATAAAATATATTGCAGAACTGCACAGAAAACTGCTGGGTGTTCCACCAGGTATGTCCTTAAGTCTATCTCAATATTATGACAAGTTAAACGAAATAATAATTTCTCACCTCTTTATGAACCAAGGAGTCCTGAAATATTATATGCACTTACTGCCAACCCACAAAGGGAATCCAGGATAAGTTCTTAAATAAGCTGGAAGCGGGTAAATAAGTGCCTGGAGGAAAGGACAACTCTGCCAGTGACTTAAAGCACCTACTGTATTTGCTTGCATCACACACATTTTAGACTTGTGAATTTGAATCTTGCAGTAAGGCTGATTGGTGATCACTCTCCTCACGCAGGTAATCCCATGACTCTCATGTAATCTCTGTTAAAAATTACATGAAAATATACTTTTTTGGCATTTTTCTGTCATAATTTGGATACAGTGACATACATACAACTGCTACATTCATTCAAACACCTACTGAACCCTTCACAATCAAAGCAGAGTGATTATTAATGTAACAAATCTGATCATATCAGAGGACACTGAGCTTCCTCTTAATGAATCCCCATATTGAGGTTGGCCATGCTATAGCTGATGCTTTCTATGGAATGGAAGCAAAACTATTGGCCAAAATCACTTTTTGCTTCCCAACATTTACAAGAAACAAAGTGTGAAAATATAACGATCTGTGAGAGAAGCCAACTGTTATGGGGACTTTAAAAAAATAAAAAATAAATTAAAAAAAAAATAAAAATTGTATTGTTTCTTTTCCAATTAAATTTAAAATATGTTTTGAATTGTGTTTTGCATGTTGTAGGATGATCTATGCCAATAATGGCCAGGTATACAGAAGGAGAAAAAACTGGGTATGTTTGACTGTCCAGTACCCATTAATTTTATTTACCCATATGTTACATCATGTGTTACTATAAAAAGCAGCTTACTAGCAAACTGAGGAAGAAAATGATAAAAAAATGCATGTAGGGAAGGAAAAAAAAAAAAAGTACAAGACATGAGAAGAGAGAAAATGGAAAGAAACATAATTGGTGAAAAAGTTTGATAAGTGCCAAACATTACAAAGCACAAGAAGAAGATGGAAGACACACAAAGAAGACTACTACAAAGTATCTAACCAGCCATAGCACGGCAGCAACGGGCAGCCAGCTGCAGGACACGAGGGTTCTTGCTGCGCTGGGAAGCCACCTCCACACCCAACTGGTCTATCACGTCCACCAGCGGAACATCACTTCCCATGGATGTCATCCCTTGGAAAAGAAGAATTATGGTATCAGTCCAGAAATGGGCATCTGTAAAGAAAAAACTATGCACTACAATATACTGTATCCTATCTGCTCCTCCACTAACATGCTGTATCTATAACGTCAGTCATACAGAGTTCATTGTTTTGCTACAACTGTTTTCAGGTTTCTCATTATTATCTTGATATATTCAGTATTATTTAAAATTCATGAACAGTCCACATCAGTTCTGGCCAACAACAGATGAAGTATTAACCTTTGCTAAGATATTAGCTAAACCTACGAATTCTGCATCACATGTACTTTTTTATGAGGTATGATAAAAGACATCAATGGCACATACTCTGAAAATAATTCCATTTAGAAAAGTGTTGGACTGTAGCACCATTCTTAAAGGCAAAGCTTATGACACATCTATAAACTTCATGATACTGTAATTGTCCACCTCTCTGTCAAATTCATGTGAAACTTAGGATACAGCATTCATTACTCCTCAGTAATGGCACTGTAAACTGCACAATCAACACATTACTATATCACAGCTCTGTCCTTCTATCTGCTTCAGTATACAGGTACTCTGAAGCACCACTCGTCATCAAAATGCCATACTACTTGAATTAAACATCATCCCTTTAGGTAATAATCCTTCAATCTAAGGGATGACAACTACTCAGCTCTGGCTGAAGTTGGACAGTATTATTCACTTACGTGAAACCTCCTTAATTTTGATAGTTATCTTGTTTCAACTCTTAAATCTCTAAGGATGAATTACCTACATTACTATGGATTGCTGGTGGTAGGGGCAGGTAATCATTATCAACTCACTTGATATAGTGCTATCTACTTCCTTCCCTTTCCTCATTCTATCTGTGTCTACCATCCTGTCTCCCCACTCTGCCACTCCTTCTTGTAATTTTTTATTAATCTTCTTTCCACTTCAGGTGGCTCGACACTAAGTGACATGCCTCATGGTGTCCTGTAACCCAGGGAACCATTTACAATGCTAAGTGGTAACCATGTAACCAATTTACAGTGTGAAGTGGAGCCTGCTAACGTGCCCCTGTTAACTGGGTGGAGAGACACAAATGCAGTATTCATCTGGGAACCTAACCTCCACATTATTCCCAGTGCCTTGCTGTGGTGAAGCACTGTCAGTTGCATGGGAACACTGATTCACTGCACAGGACAACCCTGCAGGGGTGGTTATTTGCTTGCAGCTGATGGGTCTGCTTGGCCAGACAGAATGGGGCTGATCAACAACAACAAACACAACTATGGCTTGCACCAGATTAGCTTACTAAACACCAAAGAGCCTACCATGGTCTGAGGGTTCTTTTCTAACTTTATACATTACTCTTGACAAACTTCATATATTGCAGAGAGTTGCAAAAGTGTACAGGTATAAGTATCAGGACTTACTTCTGCTGTTTTCCTGTGGCAATGGTAATTTCTTAAAGCGATGATAATACTGGGATAAACGTTCAAAGCTGTCTTGATTGTTGCGTGTTTGTGGGCCATCAGTACCAAGCTTCTCAGCAAGAGTTGCCTATCACAGAGAAAACAGATATGAACACATCAAAGTATGAGGAAAATACTAAAAGTTACGGTGTATATCTGTCCAGTATCTCTACACACTACCAACATATATATACTGTACAGTATACAGACAGCAGTGTTTGAAATTAAGAAGGCTAGATGAGCCTGTGAAGGAAAAGAGAAATGCAGTAAAGAACTGAATATTATAGTGTATAACAATCCTTCATTTTTTCTGTTTTTGCTTTACTAAAGTAATATGCAAAATCTTATTGAGTGATTATCAACAGTTCTAGTGATAGCTATCTAATGTCAGTGTTTTCCATGCTGACTGTGAATAAATGACTGCATGATGGACATAACAATCAAGTATGTCTGATATACCTGTTCTGTGAAAATATAAAGTACAGAACTGTATTGTGAAGGAGATGATACAGAATACAGTACTCAGGATATGAAGATCCAGAACAAGAGTTTTTATCTCTCTCAGAACAGGAATTGGAAGAGAATGATGGCCCCAAGTAAAACACACCCATAACCCTTTTTTTGTGTCATAGGAGGTATGTAACCATTTGCAGAATAAGAACTTTGGACTTCTTCCAAATTATGGTACAAATTTGACATCACTACAAAATATAACAAGAGGTCTTGTACACACCTCTTCATTGATACCGATGTTGAAAAGCACAGGTGTAACAGTGAATGAAGGGTGATGGTCCGGCTGTGAGGGCGGTGATGGCAGCAAGGACAACACGTGTTCTGGCACTGGCAGCACAACACGGATCCCACACCTGAATACACACACAGTAAGTGTATAAAATCAAGACTACTTGGTACTGCTGAAAAGCAAAAGTATCAACAGTATATTCATTCTGCCAACTTATCTTGACTAGTTCTGAATAAACAACTGTTACTACCATTACTGTAAAACTTTGCAATTGTACTCTGCTATGGGTCTGCTCAGCCAGACAGACTGGGCTTAAGTAAAAACAGCTCTGCTAAGGAGCACTTCTTAGACACAAAGGATTCAAGTCAGTAATATAATGAATGTTACAAAAGAAAGATACATAAACATTTTCCATATTTAACATTTAAGCACACTTTTTACACTATACAATCATCATTTTGCTTATGCAATCACTATGATCCACTACAAAGCACCATTTTTTTATATACACTCCCCAATTTCCCCTGTATGATTGCTGCAATCCCTAAGTTCGATATACACCTGACTGGTTATCCATGAATGTAACTCAATCTATACTGAGGATGAACTGTTTACAGTACTACAATAATCCCTGGTTAATCTGTCATAATTCAGCCAAGGCTCTGTTGGATAATGCATATTTCAGATAATCTCATACTACTTTCTAAACCCCTCTGCAGGGGGTTTAACCCCTATAAAACCCTATACTGAACAGGTCTCCCTTGTTACTGATGGGGGTTACACTATACAATTCTAACACAGCCACTCATATGTTATGTTAATGTGCTTTTCATCGCTAAAAAAGTGTTCCCTTTATGTATACAGCATTCCAACCATTGGCCCATCTCATCCGCAATGAATGGCCTTTTATTTTATTTTTATTTTTATTTAATGTGTCAGACTCTGGGCATAGGCTTCACAGCCTGCTCCCAAAGCCCAGTAGTCCTCCTACATTCCATACACCTCTACATGCCACCACTTCGGTGCTAACACCCACCGTCCATATTGAATACATGCTAGGGCTGTCCCATACAGGACTGGTGTATTGGTATTAGTGGGGGTATTTGTAAATGACGGAGGGTCTCCTGGTAGATCAGTAAAGTCAGATTTAATGAAATTCAAATCCTTAAACTGTTCCCTACCCCAGCAGGGATTTGAACCTGGGTCGGGCAATACTGCAGGCCATCTCTCTACCGACTGAACCACCGCCTCCCCCGCTAGGCACTAAGAATCTTTTGTTATTTACTGAAAGTATGAGTGAGATGTGCAGCTGGATAAGCGTAGAACCAAAAGCAGGCAAACAGCTATGCACTCGTAAGTAATGGAAAACAAAGAGACAGGCTGGCACCACCTGTGTGGATATTATGTAAACATCTTATTATTTTCCAAAAATGAGCAATATATCTGTGCTGTTTACTTATCCCCTAATTCTACTGACTATCAAATTCTTTGACTATCTTACTTCTACAATGGAACACATTCTATTCATTTCTCCTTTCTCGGAAATCTCCATTTAAGGAGATTTCAATGTTCACCACCACCTTTGGCTCTCCTCTCCTTTCACTGATCCACCTGGTGAAGAAGCCTACATCTTTTCTATCCTTAATGACCTACAGCAGCTTGTACAGTACCCTACCCGTATCCCTGACCGCCTTGGAGAGGGCTCCAACATACTTGACCTCTTCCTTACAACTAATCCTTCTGCTTACAGTTAATCTTTTCTCTCTGTTGGGCTCCTCCGATCACAAACTTATCACCTTAACCTGTCCTATCACTCCGGTACGGTCTGTGGACCCTCCAAAGAAACGTCGTCTGTGGCACTTTGGAGCTGCGGATTGGGAGGCCCTCAGGCAGTACTTCTTTGATTTTCCCTGGAATGATTATTGCTTCCATGGCCGGGAGCCATCTGAGTGTGCCTTGCGCATTACAGAGGTTATTCTCATATCCTTTGTTTAATCACACTTGTTCTAATGCTGTCCGCAACAAGGAGAGGGCCTATAAAAGGTACTGGAGCCAACCCACCCCTGAATCAAATCATCTGTACAATTCTGCCGGAATCGTGCTAAGTCTGTTCTTCGCTCTGCTAAAAATAATTTCATCCGTACTAAGTGCTCTCAACTCTCCAATATGAATTCTTCCCGCGCCTTCTGGCACCTTGCCAAAAACCTTTGTAACAACTCTACCTCAAAATCCTTCCCTCCTCTATTCTACTCTGATAGTTCTGTAGCTATTTCTTCTACTGATAAGGCAGATCTCTTCGCTCAGACTTTCTCCTCCAATTCCATCTTAGACAATTCTGGTGCTGTTCCTCCATCATTTTCCCCCTCTGAATTCCTCATGGCTGACATTAAAATTTCTTCAGCTGATGTATTTTCTACTACTGCTGGCCTCAATACTAATAAGGCATATAGGCCTGATGGAGTCCCTCCTGTTGTTTTCAAGAACTGTGCTTCTGTGCATATGCCCTGCCTAGGCAAACTCTTTCGCCTTTGTCTATCAACTTGTACCTTTCCTTCTTGCTGGAAGTTTGCTCTCATTCAGCCAGTCCCAAAGAAGGGTGACCATTCCCAACCCTCTAACTATCATCCAATTGCTTTAACATCTTGTATCTCAAAAGTTTTCGAGTCAGTTTTTAATGGAAAAATTTTAAAGCATCTTCTCTCTCACAACCTTCTTTCTGATTGTCAGTATGGGTTCCGTCAGGGACGCTCCACTGGCGATCTTCTCACCTACCTTTCAGACTCCTGGTCATCCTCCTTTCAAGACTTTGGCGAAAGCTTTGCCTTGACATCTCAAAAGCTTTCGATTGAGTCAGGCATAAATCTTTAATTTCCAAACTGCCCTCTTACAGTTTCTATCCTTCTATCTGTGCCTTCATCTATAGCTTCCTTTCTGGTCATTCTATAGCCGCTGTAGACGGCCATCGTTCTTCTACATTTATCAACAGTGGTGTTCCTCAGGGCTCTGTCCTATCACCAACTCTCTTCCTTTTATTCATCAATGACCTTCTAAGCTGTACATCTAACCCTATCCACTCATACACTGATGACTCCACCCTTCACCTTTCCATTCGGTTCCTGCAACGTCCATCTCAGCAGTCACTTCAGCAAACAAGGGATGAGGCTATGGCACACCTAATGTCTGATTTGGCTCATATCTCTGATTGGGGTAAAAATAATCTTTGCATCAAAGACTCAGTTCTTACACCTATCAACCTGACAAAATCTTCCACAGGTGTACCCACTAATGTTTAATAATATTCAGCTTAATCCTGCATCATCCTTGAACATGCTTGGGGTTTCATTCACTCGGGACTTATCTTGGAAAGATCATGTTACATCCCTTGTAAAATCTGCTTCCAAGAGATTACATGTGCTAAGCTGACTCCATTCCTTCTTTACCCCAGCACAATTGTTGACTCTATACACGGGTTTTATCCGCCCCTGTGTGGGGTACAACTCGCATGTGTGGGGAGGTTCCCCACATACAGTTCTTCTCAATAGGGTGGAGTCAAAGGCTTTTCGTCTCATTAACTCTCCTCCTCTTACTGGCTCCCTTCAACGTCTGTCTCTTCGCCGCACTGTTGCATCTTTATCACTTTTCTATCGCTACTTCAATGGTCACTGCTCTTCTGAACTGTCTGCATGCATTCCTCCACCTCTATGACGGGCACGTAGCACCGTCTAACAGCAAACTCTCATTCCTTTTCTGTCCAACTCTCTAATGCATGAGTTAACCATTACTCCAAGTCTTTCATTTATGCAACAGGTCAACTCTAGAACTGTCTCCCTCTGTCTGTACTGTATTTCCTGCTTCCTATGATCTCCAGTCTTTCAAACGCAGTGTGTCCAGGCAGCTTGAAATGATTGGATCTTGAATTTGGCTCTCTCTTGTATTTTGTTTTTCTCTTGGAAGGAACAGTTATTGTGGGCTCGTGGCCAATGGTTCCTTCTTCCTAGCATTAAAAAAAAAAAAAAGGACAATATTTTATTACTATTTGCTAAAAGTGAAAGTGAGATGCACAGATGACTATAAGTAGCACCATCTTTGGATAAACAATCACCATTTTTACTTATACCATTGCTAGAATCCATCTATGAAGCCTCAGCAGTCACCAACATGCAAGCTTAGGGTCGTTTGTCTCTTCCAAAAGCTAACCTCTCGTGCCATCTCTTTGAACTCGGTCACTCTCAGGTGTGTACCTCCCCTTTGATCTCCCAGTGTGCACTGTGTTACATCAGCATCTATCACATGTTTTGTCACTGATCAGCTTTTGCAATCATTACTGTGCACTGTCAGCGACAGAACAACTGTGTGGTGTTAGAGTAAAAGCAGCAAGTGACGTGATTACTAAGTACTTTGACAAAGAAACTTCTTTGGCTGACCATTTCTGGAGATGTACCTCTACTGAACCCATGTTATAATGTGTCCAATTTACAGTTGACTGTTATCTGATTGGTTTTCCAGCAGCATAATCCAACTGAAAAATGAGGAAGACCTGTGTTTATTCTATCTCTCATCCAACAATTTCTTGCCCCATCTGAAGAATAGGGTTCAGTAACAGCCCTGTTTCTCACCTATTGCCTGAGATGTGGGGTGTGGGAAGGTGGTGGGGTGAGGGTGGAGGCGTAGCACCGTCACTGTGGGTTCGGCCGCTACCTCTCCGTCCCGTCCCTGACACAAGCACAAACTCCACTGTTCCAAGGTCTTCCACTGCCACCACCATGTCACTCAACATCCCTTCATCTTGCCTGCATACACAATGATACAAGGAGTAACAGTCATTCCTATACTATCCTTTTACACGAATATGGTAAAAACTTATCAATATTTATTCCAGGCATGAGTGAGACAGTTAAGAAATCATGTGCCAACTCCATATTATTATAGAAACATTTTTTCAGGTACTGTACATAATGATCACCGTGTATATAGTACTGAACAGAGCACATGTCTCTTCCAAGCTCAGTCAAGGCCTCTGAAAACAGCCAGAATCAAACAAGAACTATGTAACATCAATGAAACAGTTAACCCCTTCAATCTGATGACAATTAATTCACTTTATACAAGTTACCATCATCCATCCATCCATCCACTATCTATTCCTTTTTTGCTCCATCACCATCAGAAGCACAGGCACCTGGAGCTTGACAACTCAGTCCCAACATTTAAGGCAATGGTGACCAGCCTTACTTGTCAAAGAGTGGCATTAGGTGAGCAATAAACCCCAACCACCCCTCAGATGAAAATCCTTTCAGGATCCATCCAACTGGAGCACCTTAACCCACTAGACTAACAAGCGTCACTGTTACGTGGTTACAATCCAGCGTTTTAAATGGTTTCCCGGATTAAATTACTGGAAATCATTTGACTTGTTACACAATGTAGTCATTTGAACGCAACACTACATGGAGTGAGTGGATGATGGATGCCCCTCCCTACCACCAAGCATGATTTAATTCAGCTTTGGGTGGATGTCTAATTGTGAAGGAGTTAATGAGGTCTATATCTAACCCTTCTAGTCTCACTAAAGGTGAATACATTAGTCTAGTGATAACAATAATAGAATAAAAAATACTATTCATCATCCAAGTGAAGTGGTAAATAACTGACCCATGGCAGGACACAAGGCACTCAAATTCAGCCAAGGGTCCGAGGTGGGCCAGGACGGTGATAAAGAGAGGGTCAGCTTTTCGACACCACAGCCGGGTCATCAGTCCCGTCACTAGTGTCGTTAGCTGAAAGAAAAATGTTTCATCATTATCAATGTCTCTTTCATTGGTATCAGCAATGACAATGTCATTGTCACCATTTTCATCCTGACACTACAGCTGTGTTACCAGTTCTGTCATTAGTGTTGTCAGCTGAAAGAAAAACACATCATCACCATTATCACTGTCACTGTCAGTCATTGTTGTCATCATCAGTCCAATGCCATTGCCATGCCATCAGCTTCCATAACGTGAAGGCCGTTCATTTGTGGCCACCCCAACCAGAATTAAGGTAACTGGCTACAGATAAAATAATCTCTCCATAAAAATTTCTAATGAAATTATCTTTTTACTCAGTAGCTGTGAAAAAATATTTTTACTGAACCTGTTAATGGCAGTTTTACTTTTTGTAGTAAATTATCAGAGCAACTGTTTTAATAAAAAGTAATTCTAAACATCATACATCTTAAGTTGATGGTAAAGCATGGTATTACTGTACAAATATACTGGTACAGTAAAGTCTGTCTATCTATCTATCTATTGCCAGATGCCTCAATCCCGTTTGGGGTGGCCACAAACAAATCACTTCCATGTCGCCCTGTCCCCCACCATTTCACTGCCCCACTCCCAATTCACACACCCCTCTCACATATACCTCTCCACCCCATCCCTCCATCTCATCCTCGGCCTCCCCCTCCCTCTCGCCCCCTCCACCTCACTCACATACACTCTCTTCATCAGTCTTTCACCCTCCATCCTCTCCACATGGCCAAACCACCTCAGTGTATTCCTCCTAATGCTTCCTATCACATCCACATCCACACCACAATGCTCCTTTATATCCTCATTTGTCAGCCTGTCTCTCCATGCGACTCCACAGGCTCCTCTTAAATAACTCATTTCCACTGCTCTCACTCTTGACTTGTGCCCTTCCAACAATGTCCAAGCTTCACTTCCATACATTAGAGTTGGTACCACAATACTGTCATGTAGTAACTTTTTCACTTCCATGCTCACTTCCGTTTCTTATCACTGCTTTCAAGGAACCAGCAACCTTTCTTCCCTGCTGTACCCTTTCAAGCACTTCACCCTCCAAACCTCCATCCTTACTCATCACACTACCCAAGTACTTTACAAAAACATATGAGAGAAAAAACCACTTGCAACTTACGGCCTGTGAGAAACAAATGTCTCTTCTGTACTTGATGCTGTGTGCCTGTTGTGCAGCTTCTGGAGTTTGCTGTAGCCGAAACACACTGTGGACGAGGCGGGCTGTACGCATTAGCCCATCCATGGCTTGTTTCAGTTTCCTCATACTTGGGCGAACCTCTCCTACCCAATCCACTTCTTCAGATGCGCTCATATTCCCTGCGTTCTCCTTTGTACATTCCTTGTTTGACTGCTCCACTTCTTTCTTACCACTAGGACAAAACACTTTACTTTCTACATTTTTTATATCACAGTCACTGCTTCTATTGCTTTGGTTTATGTTACTTCTTTGGTTCTCTCTTTCCTGCTGCCGCTGAGACTCAGTTTGTGCTTTATCACTAATGACATTACTATTTCCTGAGGAATTCACTGTCACTATCTTTACATTTGACTTGGATTCATTCTCCTTACACACTATATCATTTCTTCCACTGACTGTCAAATCTACATGCGTTTCTAATTTATTGTGGTTGTCTAACTTTGCGTCCTCTAAACTATTACCCAAGTCTTCTATACTTTGCTCCATTATGGATTCTAATTTACTACTTTTCACTACAGTTGTATCACAAATGTAACGAGACTCACTGCTTGATATAAAGTCCTCCTTCTCAACACGCTTCGATTCAGATTTTTCTATGGATGCCTCTTTTTCCCGTCTCACTTCAGTTCTGTCTAAAGGTAAAAGCTCCTCCCTTCTCTCATCATCTACTGAAAGCCCTCCCTCACTTATACAGTCAGTTCTCTCCACCTCACCAACAGCTCGCTCTAACCCAATCCCACTGTCCTCCTCACATGGTGACACATCGGGGGTGGCAGAACATGAAGATCGCTGACTCTCCCCAGCCCTAGCCACGCCAAGACTTGATGTTCCTGATCGTCCAGACACTTGGCTACAATCTGACCCAACTGAAGAGGATATACCAGATGGATTTTGAGCTGGAACAGAGTTGATTGTCTGTGCTTCACTGACACACACCTTGCCTCTGATGGGACTTGATCTGTCACTGTAATTATTTATCACATTATTTTCCATTTGCCTAATTTCACTACTTTTATTGTTTTTCACTTCGGACTGTGATTCCTTTTCCTTACTATTATGCAAAAGCTCACCTCTGTTCCTCCTCTCACCTACTCTATTACAAAAAGTCTTTATTTTGCTAGTGAGGCACATCACACTAGCCTGGACATTGAGCTGAATCAGGTCCCAGGGTTCAGGCTCATCAGTTGGCCGATAAATACTATTCTCCTGTCCGTCCATTATATCAACTTCTTTGGTACTTGACACTATAACATTAATTCTATCTGCATCAGCTTGTCTAACTTCTGGATGGCCACAGACAGGCATACTGGGGACTTCAGGACTCCTTAGCTCTAGATCTAAGGCTGCTTCAGGGCTGAGGTAACCAGACATATTGTAGGAGGAGTATGTGCGAGTAGCCAGGGTCAAAATACGAGAAGGGTTCTGTGGCACCCTAATCTGATCCAAGAACTCGTAAGCTTCTTCCACTAATGATGGTTCGATCACATTCAAAAGCGAGCGTGTCTGAAAAATCAAAAACAAAATTGTGGTAATGGAAACAATAATACTAACATTGGAACATTTCTAATGCTATATATTTCAAGGACTATTTTCTTCAACTGAGATGAAATATTTAAATGTTATACATCAAAGTTTCTGAAACTACTATTACTTCAAAGTATGTATAGGTTGTTGTTTTTGATCAGCTCCAAGCTGCAGGGCTGTTCCATGCAGTGAAGTGATGTTCCCCTGTGCTTGACAATGCTTCACCACAGCGAGGCATGAGGAAAAGTGTGGAAGTTTGGGTCCTGGATGGATGCTGCATTTGCATCTCTCCACTCAGTTAACAAAGGCACCACAGTAGACTCCAATTTACCCCATGATGTGGTTATATGGTTACCATCCAGCACTGTAGATTCCTGGGTAACAGGAAACCATTTGACTTGTTGCTCAGTGCAGAGACACATAAGGTGGAAAGAGGAGTAATAAAGTGACAGGATGGAAAGGGAGAAGCAGGGAGAGAGGAGGGAACACAGAGAAAGAGAACCATAAAGGTGCAGGATGAAGTAGACAGCAACTATATCAAGTGAGCTTATGGATGATGGTCACCACCTTTTACCACCATGTGTACAGGTAAAGTAGATAAACGGATATATAAGCATTTTGTAAAGTAAAAGGAAACTAGTATAACAGCTATGGATGGACAGAGTTGGTGCACATAATGGTGTGGAAAGCTTTTAAAAAGACCTGATCTACGACTTGATCAGAGTAAAAGAGGTGTGTGTGTGTGTGTGTGTGTGTGTGTGTGTGTGTGTGTGTGTGTGTGTGTGTGTGTGTGTGTGTGTGTGTGTGTGTGTGTGTGTGTGTGTGGAGTAAAAATGAAGAGAAAGGGCCCAAAGGTACAGCAAGGTAAAATAATGAAAGAATAAAGCAATGAATGCTAATACAACCAAATATGATGGACTGATTAAGCAGCAGCAGTGTGCATGTAAAAAAAAAAAAAAAAAAAAAAAAAAAAAAAAAAAAAGTACACTTCAACAGGAGAGAGTATTTGTCCAATGAGAATGAGTAGGGTTAAGAAAGACAAAGAATTTGAAAGAAGACAGAGTACAAAATAAAGAAAAAAAAAAACAAGGTACTCTAGAAAGCAATGACAAGAGAGACGGGATGAGAAAGAATGGTTGTATACAGGCATATGCCAAGAAAAGAAATACATATGTGGTGATGGAAAGGTGGATGGCCTATTGTAAATATTTTAAGGAAATTAATGTTGACTGAATGATATGCATTTACCCTAATCTGAATTATTCCCATATATTAGCAAAAAAATCACATTCTAACACACTCACCCATCACTTTCCTCCTTATTCTTACGGGCAATACATTCACTCAAGAAACACATATTGACAAAAAAAAAATTACAAGAACGTTGTATGAAGAAACAAACTTTTTCCTGGAGCTTCAAGAGCAGTGTGGAAAGTAATTCTGTATCGTCCTGTCTGAGTGTAATCAGAATGGAGCGAAGAAGCGTGACCACTTCCTGCCTCAACCTTTTGACTCCCTCCACTGCTGCTTCACTTGCCCAAGCCTTGTCCCCACCACCGGGAGTTCGCCGTGAGCTCTTGGCTTTTTGAAGCATGCTGTAATATACATATTACATCAGTTCCCTCATCCCATTTCTGGGTAAGAAAAAGATCAGGATGATAATAATAATGATGATTAAAAATTACAGTCCATTATCATAAAAATTACTGTACAATAAGATCTGTGGCAGTCATTATGTTGACAATTTGGTAAAATGCTCTCACACACCAATCTGTTTGAAAAATGAAGGAGCTGGACAATAGACACATCAAAGGCATTTACAGCTTTGCACAGTATTAATTATTTATGACAGTACACAGACATTAAACTTGTAAGTCAGATGCCAAATTTACTGAACCTTATATTCAATATACTGTGAATTAAATGAACACATTATACAATATGGCTAAATAATCAACAGCAAGAATGGATCATGTAATTATTCTACATGATGAACAGTGTTCATTATGCAAAAAAAAGAAAGAAAGAAAAAAAAAAGGAGTACGTGTTTATGAAATCTTATTCTGAAAGAAGAAAGGGCTGCACAAGGACCAATGGCAAGCTTACATTTCACTGGAAATTTGGTAACTAGAAGCTCATAATTTCCATTTTCATCATGCAATACCTTTTTGCCCTATCAGAAACATAGGGGCTCATGGATAGCCTACTCAGTCCCAAAATGTAATGCATGGGTGGCATTTTGTAAGTAATAAACCTCAGCCATCCCTCTGGTGAGAACTCTTACAGGGCCCATCCAGTTGGAGCATCTTAGCCCCATAAACAACCAGGTATCATTTCATTATACATTTACTGCCCAATGTAGTAAAAGGTTTCATGGGTTATCAGAAACCATTTGGCTTGTCACTTACTGTAGTCACCCGTTGGCAGCTCTACAACAAGTAAGTGGATGGAGGGCACCCTACCAACTGTAAGTTAATTATCAGAACAAAGAAGGACAAAACAACCACTTACTTTACTAATCCTCCATTCTTATAGCCTTGTGAGTATGCACTAAAGACACCACTGGTAATTATGTCATAAAAACCAGAGCGACGCAATGATTCATTCTGGGCCCACAGCCTTTGAAGATGAAGATTTGTTGGTGCCATTTCTAACGAACTTTCTCCTTTGTCCATACTTTTTTTGAAGCTTGAACCTGAAAATTTTATGATACATCAGGCTTGCACCACTAGGAGTCAACAGTAGTAAAATGTTACTTGAATACAGGTGAAATTATAGCATTTTTACTTTAACCTGGCCTAAAGTTGACATCTCTCCTCCTTCAATGACGAGTTGTAGCAGTAGATTAATACTGGAATATGATACTAGTCATGATGAACTGATACAGAAAGGATGAAGAGCTGTAGTACTCTGGATGAGTTAAGAGGTAGGATGGGACAGGAATGTACTGATGATGTGATGAGGAGAGGCTGACTGAAATGGTTTGGGCATGTGAAGAGCATGGGGAACGACAATTGGGTGCAGGAAGTGAGAAGTACTAACGTTAGGGGTAGGGCTGTGAGAGGCAGACCGAAAAATACCTGGAACGAGGTCACTGAGTATGACCTCAGGGATAAGGGACTAAATAGAGAGGTTGCCAGAGATCGAGCAGCATGGAGAGCTGCCATTAGGTAACCAAGGCTGATGCATACAAGCATGTTGAGACTTAACAAAATGAAATGAATTATGCTATGTAAAATACAGTAAACTACATGAAGAGAAAAATCTGGGCCAAGTTAAGGTGAGAGAACTAAAGACAAAGCCTTCCTAGAGCAATGACACTGTGGGGAGAATTTCATAAATGGGACTTCAGTAATGGGAGATATGCTTCATTCTGGTGCTGGTGAGAGATGCTTTCATGTGGAGGCATTAATATAACTGAGTGGATATGCTGCAAAATTATACAAATGTCCCTCAACTCCCTCCGTATCCCCTGAGAGAAGGATGGTGAGCTGCAGAAGGTAAGCAACTTCAGCCTTCAGTCCAAAGGGTTCATGTTCAGATGAGACTGGAGTTGCAATTTAATTTTACTCCTACATTATGGTTTATGTTTACATTTAGGTTTCTGAATACCTTGTACATGCTTGGACATATACTGGTAAGCCATTTTATTTTTTTAATAATGACAATTAGACACAAAAGGTAGAAATATGTTGTAATCTACTGTAACTGAAATTCTAAATTTCTGTGATGTGGACTTGCAAGTCTGATGCTATTTTTGCATTTCTTGAATTAAGCCAGCAAATTCATATCTTAAATCAGCAAAAATGAAGGCCCTAATACAGAAAAAAATACAATAATTCCTCTTTATAAGTTATCTTTTTAACCCCCCATTCCTTTTTTCAATCCACCTATAGTGATGAACCACCTGTTTCTCTCTGCTTACAGTACCATTTGGATGGAGAAAGTTGTAATATTCTGGAAAACATCCTTTACATATAATGTGGACTGCCTGTGTATGGTTTATTACCTGAAGTTGCTGCAAGGTGTAAGGAGTCCAGAGCCATGGTATAGATGTTAATAAGAGTGACATGTTGGTTGAGAAGTGCCATCTGCCGGCTATGCCACTGGTCACAGAGGTCACCCAGAGATGACAGTTCCTCCTGCCACCGACGCTCCTCAGAGATCCAAACTTGCCTGCAATGGAGGAATTATAAAGGTAACAGCCAATCTCACAGTGTCACTTGTGGTAATATTAAACAGTGGATAATTCAGTTTAGTGAAAATGACTGGAATACTTTTCAGTCTTAGCACTACAGTGAGTTAATCTTTTCAATTTGATGATGTATTCTTTATTTCATTCTTACTAACTTGAGATGATTTTATTCAGTTTTTAGAGGAGACTTCTTGTAGTGAAGGATTAATGAAGGCTGTCTCTAACCCACCTTGTTAATTTTTTTTTCCCCTAAACTGAGTAAAATTTTCCAAAGAGAGTATAAAATAATAGTAAATCTATCACTGGTTTGAAAGACTTAAGGAATACCATGCACATAATACATACAAGAGCTGCTGTGGGAAGGTGAAGCAGAATCGGCTCTCTGCCATGACTTCCAGCACAGCAATATCCCCTGCCAAGCCAGAATGGAAGCGGTAGGTGGCCATGGAAGGGTTGTCATAAAGGAGACTCAAATGGCCTTGTGTGGGATGCCGGCTTTTACTGCTCAGTCGAGGTGGCAAAGACTGAGTGCGACGGTGGCAGGCTACAGAAGGAGGTGCCTGGAAAACAACAATCGTAATTGTACAGTACTTTTATTGATATTGTGATGAATAAACAATATTACATAAGATAAATAAATAATATATATCTTGACCTACTTAAGAATGGAAATTTAGCAACAGAGTGACAATTATTCTATGTGATTAATCTGATAGCTGCGATGTACACCATGTGAAGGAAAGTTTGTAGCTACAACATACATCATATGAGCAAGCTTTTTTTTTAAATAGGCGCGCTACATATTTCTCTCATATGTCCTCATTACTTCACCATGGCTGAACTAAGGTAAATAGTAAACTTATACAGCATTTGTTTTTCCTATACATTTCCATGCAATCTTTCAATTCATATGAGCAAAAATTATTTTTATTTTATTTTTTACGTTTCTTCGCGTATGGAGAGGTAACCAGGAAACCTAAAGCCGCAGCTGTTGGGTTAAGAATAATTTTATGTCACTAACCTGTAGCTACTTGAGATATCTTATGTAAAAACAAAGATGGTAAATGTACATTAGCGATTCAAGACAATGAAGAGGCAATGCATGCTGGAAAAGTCTTCTCATCTCATATACATAAAAAAAAATTGTTGTGATAACTTGGCAACAGCCTATATTACTGTTATTAATCAAGTACCAGAGAAGATTTTGGAATACAGACTCTTTATGTTTGGCACTTCTTGACTATGAGGAGCATTTGATCACAACTGAGAGCAGCCAAAGAATACATTAGGCACAAGGACAAACATTTTTTATTCTTGCTGCTACCAGATAATTACCTTCATTTTCAACTTAGGAAAAATGTTTAGCACAGAGAGGGGTATAGAGGCATATATCTAACCCCTCCAATTTAAAAAGTCTCTCCTGAGCTGAAAAAATTCATCTGGTATGCTCATGATTCAAGTTAAAAGTTCGACACCATTTTGACAGGGGGAAAAAAAAAAAAATCTGTGCATATCTGAAACTGCAACGCACAGGCTGATGGTGTGGCGTTGCATTGCTGGGGGTGTGTGTGGTGGCATCAACAGACTCTGCCTCCAGAGCCCATGCCAGCACCGTAATGAAGCCAACGTTGCGACCACCTGGCGACAGTAAGCTTAGGCGGGAGCGGCCAGTCTCCAGCAATGATCCAAGACTAACCTGTAGGAAAAGTAGAGACGATGGGTACGTAAGGTCAATAATTCCATCTCCCAACAATCCAGTACTACAGCAGTATGAGAGTAAAGTTAGAGTATTATTGGTCTTTGTAAAGTACCCTAAAATTCTCAGTGTATCCGGAACATACTTTATTAAATGTCCTGCTATCTCTAGACAATTTTATTCAGCTTGCGATGAAAGTGTAAATGAAGCTGGTATCTATCCTCTCTCAAAAAAAAATCTGCAGTTAGCAGGCAAACTAAGAAAAATACTTCACTGAACTGAAGTGATTGAAAATAAGGACAGCTGCAGACTTACTGTGGCCTGACCAAGTTGTGTGGTGGTATTGGTAACTCTTTCTCTCACATCATACACTGCTAACCGGACCTGTGTGCTGGAATCTAGCCCATCACTCTTGCGGAAGCTTACAGTTGACAAGAAGTTGGGATTGCTTGTTCTCTGCAAAATAAAATATACAGTATGTATAAGTATGCATGACATTCTTGACAACATGAAAAGTGCCCCACTACAAATTTGCAGTGACAATCTGCTAACATTTCATGTCTTATAGGGATGGCCAAACCAGGTGACCATGTTTTTGACTGCTGCTCCTTTCTCCACTTGTTCCTCATCAACTACCAGCTTCAACTTTCATCATCTTATGCAGCACTGCCCCATGAATAGAAACGTGCACCGGCTCAATCCGATTGGAGCACTTAGCCCACTAAACCACCAGGCGCCACAATTTGGTCATATGGTTACCACCCAGCACAGTAAATGGCTTCCTGGTGTACAGGAAACCATTTAAGTTATCACTCAGTGACCAGTCACCAGTAAACAGAAAGAAGAGGAAAGAATGAAGGAAAGAAAGACAGAAGAGGAAGGATAGACAGAAGAGGAAGGATAGAAAGAAGGAAGAGAGGAAAGGGCAGGCACCCGAGAGCAGCACTACATCGAGTGAGTGGATGGTAAGTGCCCTCACCAACCACTCAACTTCAGTAAATTTTCTGTCTGACTGCTGTATTAACGAAACAGCTAGCTCATCTCAGCTCCAGGTTAAGTTGTCTCTGCAGCACACATAAATGAATAGTAGTGAGGTAAAATTTTTAACCCACAGACACACCAATGACAACCTGCCTCGTCATGCATTTGTCAACCTCTAACGTCAGTATGATGACTTTGCCCGTCATCCGATGTAATCTCTAAAGAAATATTTAGGAAGTCGTCATTTTTGTTGGATGACGGGCAAAAGTGGGCGGAGCTAAGCCTGCCACAGCTGGTACATGTGAGCTCACTTGGTTTGCTTGGCTCGGTGTGGTGTGAGGTTCCTCACAGGTAGGATGTACACCTCTTGACCTCCTGCCAAACATTTATGCTCTTTTTTCTCACGTATATATGCAGCATTATTATTTATGGATATACAACAAAATTATGCATTACTGGAAAGGAAATTTATTCTGCTATGTATTGAAGCAAAAAATATCATTACTTTTTGAATAGTTTTTTTGGTGAATATTTTTTTAAATGAGTGTAAAATTTTAGCATGTCAGCTAACTTCTACTCATTTTTTTTTCATTTTATTTAGTATACATTGTATTTTTGGACAATGTACGACAGAGCAAAAGTCTTCATCTTCAAAATGAGACTAAAGTGGCCTTTCTATGATGAATAGCAACTTTCCTACGAGCGTCAGAATTAAAATATCTCTATGCAACTGTTCTGAAAGCTCTCGAGCAAGAGTTACATGCACAGCCGGAATTTACGCTCCTCACATGATGTGAAAGGGTTAATAACTTGTAGCACAGCTTTGAAAGGATGAAACTACAGTTATATACAGTAAGTCCTCATTTTACACTGCCTTCTTAAAATCCTCCTCTGATATAGAATCCAAAGTGAATTACAAAAACACTGTCTATTTAAGTTCAACCATTACCTATACAGCTGAACTGCCAGTTCCTCCAATATACATCACCAACTGTATGAATTGTGATATTTTCAAACAGATCACCAACATATGATGAAGATTTACAATAATTTCTTCGTTTATGCATTAAAATCTTTATTTTCATCTGATGGAACTGGGACACACATCCAACTTGAATACTAAGTTGTGGTTGCATGAAATATAATGACCTTTAGTTGTAAGGTTGGAATGAGTCTCCCTGCTTACTTGACAAATTAGCCCTCCAACCTGACCACACCCGGTCATTAATTAGGCTAAAATGGGTTAAGGATATTTGTCAGGCTGGAACAATCACACTACAGTAAAACCATCTGTGTTGCAGCTACTGACCTCAATGACCTCAGTGTGAGCATAAATGAGCCAGGTGGTGAGTGGGGGTGTGAGGACAAGGACAGTTACTCGAGGGGAGGGAGGGCGTCCGTCACCATCACATCGAAGGTTGTCACATGACACACACATCTCAAGGAAGGGCGGCTCGTTCACGTCTGGAGGAACCAAAGTGGTGGATGGTGAAAAAGTAGGTGTTAAAAATCTATGTCGGCATGCTCACTAACATAGGCTTCATGCACCTGCTAAACTTTACCAAAAACTCATGGCATTGCACTTTAGACCAAGGACAATGATTAATCATACTTGTTATACATTTATATTACAGTACTGCATTTTCAAAAATCAGCTGTGCAGCAACATAAACAGAAAATGCTCTGACCAAGAATGAAAACAGCCATTTCTATCAGCTATGAATAATATCTTAAAGCATGCCTCTACATATGAAAATAATGACTATTTTGAAAGCTTCTTTAAAACAAGCATAGCTGTACAGTACAGAATAGTTTCAATTTGTTTATGGTATTATGACCTGTGCAACTGGGGTGAAAACTAATGCTTAAAAAAACACCACTAATTTTGAGCCCTACTTCATAAAGATACTTAATACAGTAAACGCCATCACTGGGACATGCAATATCTATATTATTACTGGAGATGAAGCGAGCGGGTTCACTGTATAATAAAAAATTGGAAATTCACCAAAAGGATGGAAAAAAAAAAAGAAGTTAAATCAGGTTGTATATCTACTAGGGCTGGAATACAACTACAGTAAGGTCCCGGGTTACGTCAGTATCGACTAACGTCAATTCAAGGTTACGACAGTCGGTCCGTGAGTGGAAATTTTAAAATATAAGAAAATAAAGAAAAAATACGTAAAGAGTGGGTTTTGAAGTGTTGCTAAGTACCGCGAGATGTCTCTGGCGTTTTCCCGCCTCATGCTTGGCTACCAACAATCGGTCTCAGTCTCACTGCTACCACCGCCTGATACAGTGATACCGTCATTTTCTTGTGTTTTTCGCTATCCTGATTCCAAGATGCCTAAGAGACAGCTTCCTGGTGACCATAACGACTCCAAGAAACGCAAGACCATCACATTACGTGAAAAAGTCGATATTATTAAGCGTAATGAGAAAGGAGAAAAGGCATCAGCAATCGGGCGTGCGCTTGGGATGAGCCGTACTACCGTAGCTACCATCCTCAAAGACAAGGAACGTATCTTGACTCACGTTAAAGGTGCAACTCCCATGCAATCAACTGTGATTACCAAGCAAAGATTGGGACTGTTGATTGAGATGGAACGGATGCTAATGCTGTGGATTGAGGACAATAATCAACGGTGCATGCCTCTGAGTGAACAGTTAATCTGTGAAAAAGCACGCACACTCTACCAAGACCTTAAGAAAGAAAAAAGTGAGACCAACGAGACATTTGTGGCATCAAAAGGTTGGTTTACTCGTTTCAGGGCTCGAGCAAACCTAACCAGCCAAAGAATTTTCGGAGAAGCAGCCAGTGCAGATGACGATGCAGCAAAAACATTCGTTAAAGAGTTGGAGGAGTTGATTGAGAAGGAAGGCTACATTCCAGAACTTATATTTAATGTTGATGAAACGGGACTAAACTGGAAACGAATGCCTAACAGAACCTATATTGCTAAAGAAGAAAAAACCATGCCAGGTCACAAAGCATCCAAAGAGCGCCTAACGCTACTTTTGGGGGGAAACTGTGCAGGCGATTTCAAGCTCAAACCGCTACTCGTGTACCACTCCGAAATCCAAGAGCTCTTAAGGGGATCCTTAAAGCTAGCCTACCAGTTCATTGGAAAAGTAATTTAAAGGCTTGGGTGACTAGTGCAATTTTCATTGACTGGTTTTCAAAGTGTTTCGTGCCAGAGGTTGAACGGTATTGTACTATGAAGAATCTGCCATTCAAAGCTCTTCTCATTATTGATAATGCTCCTGGTCATCCTTCGAGCCTGACAGAGTTGCACCCTAATGTAAAAGTTGTGTTTATGCCACCAAACACAACATCAATCCTACAACCCGTGGACCAAGGTGTAATAAGAGCTTTCAAGGCTTACTACCTGAGAAAAACATTCAGACAGGCAATACGAGCAACAGAAAATGGTAAAGTAACACTCAAAGAATTCTGGAAAGATTTCAACATCTATAAGGCAGTTAAAAATATTGGAGAATGTTGGGCTGAAGTGACTGAGACAAATATGCACGGAGTGTGGAAAAAAGTGTGCCCTAACCTCGTAAATGACTTTAAAGGATTTGATGAAGACAGTATAAACGAAGTCAAGCGCAACTGTGTGAAAATTGGAAACGATTTAAATCTGGACATAGACGAGAGTGATGTACATGAACTTGTTGATTCACATGATCAAGAGCTGAGTAATGAAGACTTGCTATACCTAGGAAAGCAAATGGAAAATGATGAAAAAAGTGATGAGGCAGAACCGCTAAGACAGTTTAAGATTAAGGAAATGGCAAATGCTTTCGACCTCCTAGAAAAAGCAATGGCTGCATTTGAAGATCAGGACCCAAATGCAGAGAGGTTTGCCAAAGTGTACAGGGGAATTGAGGATGCAGTGTCCTGTTATCGTCAAATCTATGACGAAAAGAAATATGCCGCCAAGCAGTCTTCAATTCTCCAGTTTTTCAAGCGAACTGAACACCGAGCCACAACTTCACCACCAGTTGCTACCTCATCCTCATCGTCAAACCCTGACTCCCTATCTTCAGCCCCTGACTCCCCTGCTTCAGCCCCGGACTCCCCTGCTTCAGCCCTGGACTCCCCTGCTCCGGTCCCTGACTCCCCTGATGCAGTGCCTTCCACATCGCAACCCCAGTAACGAGTCAAGTTGATGTCAGAAGGTATGTAGTGACACATAGTATGTATCTTTTATTACAGTACCATACAGTAATCGGTCATTTTATCACTGAAATAATTTTGCTGTCCGAGTGAGAAAAAAAAAAAAAAAGCCATCAAACTTGATGTTAGAAATGCTTACATTATCGTGCTGGTATTGATGTTATTTCATATTTTACGGCAGTAATTTACAGTAAACTTTATTGTATGATGAAGTATGAAAAGTGCTTGAATATAGGAATAAAATGTGTGTTGGCAGTGTGCACGTGTGTAAGGACGGGAGAGTGAGGGAGCGGCAGCCAGACTCAGTTGTGCGTGAAGCAGTGGTGGCGTAACTCTGCTGCCATGACGATGAGAAGTGCTGTTACCGCAGCGAGTGCGGTACTGTGACGAAGACTTAGCTAGTACAACTTATATTTTATTCAATAAATATCATCAGTTCAAAAGACTGTGTTTCTTATACATACCTGTTATAAGATTATTACATGTATAGTATGCAATGTATGGTTGAAAAATCTGTAAGATGCATTGCGGTAAGCATAATCATACGACGTACTGTATAAAACTCGAGTTACGTTCAAAATCGGCTTACGTCATGTCTCAGGAACGGAACTCTGACGTAACCCGGGACCTTACTGTACTAGCAATGTTGTGAGTTATTAAGCTGGGTTAGTTGCAGCTACTGCAGTTAAAGTAAGGTAGAATTTTGTGGCTGAAGTACGTGTTTAGTTGGGAGACACTACACCTACACTTAAGCAAGTACTGTATATGAGAAAACAAAATTTTTCTACAGTATAATAAGCTGTAGTGTTATACCCATAATCTTAAGTTTATTAACAGCAACTCGAACACTGCTAAACTATTAGAATAAAAATTATTTCACTGCTATAAAAAGTGAATAAGTTATTCTGAAACTGATAGACATCTAAGTAACAAATTTATCTTTCTAACATTTTTATATGTATATGGAATTCAGCATGCAGCTCTAAAAAATAGACTTAACCCTTTCCCACTTACAGGTGAAAGGGGTTGTATGATAAGTACAGTTTAGGTATCATTACATCAAACTACAATATACTAGTACCAAAATTACAGGAACAAAACAATCATAGGATCATGACAATTTATAAAGTAATTGTCAAGACAAACTCAAAATACTTTCAAAAAAGAACATATTTGTTCATGTACTGTAGTAATGAAAACTTCAACATTAAATTACAAGTGCAATGGTTCTTAAAGGGAGCCATTCTGCTTGGTTTTGACTCAATATAAACCAATCAAAGCAGAATATACAAGCTGAAAATTGGAAATGCATTTAGATTCTTCACATACCAAAGCCAGTATGATTTTTTCTGATACAAGGAATACACTTTTGTAAATATTTTAACCAAGGATTTCCAAGAAATACAGTGCCAGCACAGAATGTTTATATCAGCAATAGATGAAGGTATTTTTAGTGATAAATGGCAGGGTTTATGGGAAAAGCAACTAAATATACAAAAAATGAATTAAGGAATACAAATACAGATGATCAGCTAAAAGGTTCAAAATAACTCTTTTGGAAAAAATGCTCTTTTCATTCTTCTAGGTCTAGCATATATAGTGAATACCATAACTGATCAAGGTATAATAATTTTCACATCAAGTATGTATTTAATGATTTAAGCAACTGAATACAATTTTCAAAACAAGAAACTCAATACTGTACAGAGGTTACTCATGCTTGTATGACAATGAAGTCTGTGAGAACTGTAGTGCAGTGGGGGTGAACTGGGCAACTAACCTACATCGCCCACGGGTGTACTGTGACCACCTGTCAAGGAGCAGGCAACCCAACACTTAAGTCATCTCACACAGCACAAACATTTTGCACAGTATATTTGGCATTCTCAAAGTTTTAACTTTTTAGGTTCAAAAATCTAATCTCAGATATCACAAACATCTAGCAAAGTTTATCTGGCATTCTAAAGTATTCATTCTGTCCATTCATAGGATACAAACTAAATCTCACTCATCCGAAACATCTAGCATTGTTTGGCATCCTAAAGGTTTGTTGGTTAAAATGTTGCAAACTAAATCTCACTCACACAAAACATCTACCACAGTTTCTTTGGCATTCAAAAGGTTTTCATTCTATGACGTTCAAATAAAGCAAATGATGTAGGTGTACATTATTCAAGATGCCAAAATATTACACAAGAAGAAGGAGTTATTCTTAAATTAGTGCAAGCAACAGGGTTAAGAGCTGGTTCTTACTACTATGATGGCTTATCATGCACTTAAATATTTACCCTTACTCTAACAAGGCTTACAATTAAAAAACATTAAAAATAAACCTATGATGGCAATATAGCCAAGGCACTAATGGATAAAATACAGATAGGGAAGGCGGTGCGACAAGGCAGATACCAAAAATGTGCACATAATTCTATCCAGCACTATACTGTATTACTAATGATCCTGTTATACTGGTGTATTTTCACAGTTACACTGCTCAGCATAATCTAAACTGTGACCATACAAAGTGAGTCTGTTCAAGAGATTAAGCAGAGAATAGCTTTACCAAGTGCCAAAACTTCTTTTCAAACTGCAGTTCTCAAATTCAAATAGCTCTTCCACACACAGTTACTTAAATACTATGCAATATTGAATTACATTAAATAATAAGCTACTTTTGGAGGCAAGAGGTCAAGATACAGATTGGTATATCACAGCCTTGCACCAACCACTGCCCGTATCTACCATATCATCATCATCAGGGTAATATCAATTAACCCATTCCATCAGCTGATAGCTTTCTTCACTGTATTCCTGTTACCATCAGACAATATTTCAATTGCATAGGAGACCCACTCATGGTAAAGGAGTTCATGAATGGTACCATACATCAAACTTCTGCAGTTGGAAAAGCCTGTTTTAAATAATATTGCATGGTGGTACCATGAATAAAACAAATACATCAGCTGACAGAAGAGGTAAAAAATTACCAAAAATGACAAAAAATTATTTTCTTCTCTGGATATACTGTGAATTATTAATTACCGAAAATTACTGGTATTATCTACAATCAATGTGATGACCAGTTTAGTAAATAGCAAAACTGATCAACAGTGCAATTACAGTGCATATATTTAATAAACTCAAGCTTATTTATACTGGTAGTTACCTTAAGAAGGTACGCAAAAACACAAACATGATAGTTCTATCTATCTATCTATCTATCAATTGCCAGATGCCTCAATCCCATATGGGGTGACAGTTCTAACGGTTTGAATTAAAGTTAAATTTAGATATACAGAAATGACTGGCGACAACAGAGGCATTTTCAAAGATGCTGTAGTTAAAAAGCTATAAAATTAAATATATTATGAGAAATCGATGGACTCTACAATATTTGGGCTACCAAATATGAAAGTCATACAACAAAACATCTATTCTGAAAAGAATGCACCGTAAACTGAAGAGGGCTTACAACAAGAAAATAAAACATGATCTTTATAAGTTATGGTATGATATAAAAGTTTATCGGCAATACAATCTGTATCAGTATCTTATGTAACACCATATTTTAATAATCATGTGTTGCAAACTAACCCAGGGTGAGACCAGTGCTCATACGGTGATGGTGGATGTCAACGGGTTGTGAGGATTGTCGAAAGGCCACTTGCTGCTGCAATGTTTCTACCTGAAATAAATCCTTTTTCAATACTTAACTCTATATCCACACTTATCTAACCAGAATTAACCCCTTCATGCCCAGGACGTATGTATTTACATCCATGCTGTGCCCAGTGAATGTGCCCGCGACGTACACCCTTACATCCTATTACTGTGTATCAGTGTTTTCTCAGTGGTTTTCACTTGGTGGTACAGAGGTGTGGGTGTGTTTTCTGGGTCTGGTATAGGCCACTGAAGCTCTCAGAAGTTCTGTCCACTAACCAATCATGCACATCTGGGTGCAAAGGGGTTAACTATGTTGTGGAAATTTTGGCACTTAAAAAAGTACATCATCATCATTATCATGATCAAGCTCATGACCCTTTTCTTCCCACTTACAGATAGGGTAAGGTAGGTAGGTTCTTGAAACTATGAAAAAGAAAGTACGAAAGTGGAAGCACTATCAACAGCATGCCCAGTGAACTGAATCACACAGTGGCATAGCTAGGATTTTTTATGGGGTGGTTAAGGAGTGGCCTAACTCACTTGTGGGGGTGGCCCAAGGACAACTCTTCACGGGGGTCAGGAGAATCTGGGATGGCCACTGGGGTGACCATGGATATTTCATAGGTGGCCAAGGCCACTTTGGTCATCCCTCTGGCTACACCACTGCTCCCCATCCCTCCATCTCATTCTAGGTCTCCCCTACCCCCTTCCCCCTTCACCCCTCCACCTCGTCCACACTCTCCTAGTCAATCCCTCATTCTCCACATGGTCAAACCACCTCAAAGAAACGTGGATTAGGTCAGCATTCTCTACAGAAAAGTGGCCTGGGCCAGTTTGATACAGGTACGGAAAAGTGGCTCTGGTCAGTTATCTGTAAGGAAAAATGAACCAGGGTCTGTCTACCTACTTTTCTATCTCCTGGCATCACAATATCGTAAAAGGGGACTGTAATGAACTGCGTACGGTATGTCAACCTGTCTTCCATCATCAAGCTGACCTCTCGCCAAATCGCTCCTTTCCTTTCTCATATATCTCTCCTCTCCATGAGTGGCATAACCAAGATTTTTCAAATTGGATCAATGAGGGATGGCCAGGTAAACTACAGTACAGTAATGGGGTGATTGAGGAAGAATTCTTCAGGGGAATCAGGAGGTGCTCCTCTGAAAATCTGGAGTGGCCAGGAATATTTCAGGGGTGGCCAGGGTGGCCCTGGTCACCCCTCTGGCTATGCTACTGACGCCATACAATCATATATGCATCATTCAAATCCCTGGAATCTTGGTTTCACACTTTACTGTCCTAGCTATAAAGTTACAAGTAAACAGGCAAAACATTAGCTTGAAAAAGATGACCTCATAATCTACCCACCTGCTGCCTCATGAAAGCAAATGATGCTTGGTGTATTGCTGTTATCCATGCATCCCGCTCACTCTGGCACAGCGCTGCACAGTGCTGTGTACCCCCCTCAAACACTGCAATAGATTATGTACTGTAAATAGTAAATATGTATTGTTGGGAACCAAAGTTTGTCCATTATTTCACTTAGCTTACTTTACAATTTGGAGCTCCTGAAACTTTCCTCATGCCAGATCATATCAAAGTGAACCATCAATGGGTAGAGATACATGCCAAGATTAGGAATATTAGCCAGCAGCAGGATGTTAAATACTGTAATCATTAGGTGAAATATTTGGTGAACATCGGTTTTTCTGAGTACAGTACTTCTATGTTACAAATACTTCTATATTATTATGTTATAACTCCTACAAATTACACAAGTATCTTGCAGAAATGCACACACACACACACACACACACACACACACACACAAAATGAATTGTATGCAGTGACAAGGAATGAAGGCTTCACTTAACACCAAAATGATGATGATGATGAGGATGATGTCACTGTAGCCCAGGCTCATCTGAAACACAAACCTGATGGACTGATGGGTTAAGCTGCTCTTCTTCTGCAGTCAACTATCTTCCTTTCAGTGGAAGGAAGTAACTGAAGAGATGTTTATACAATCACATAACTGAACTGCTGGGTTATATCAATGTCACCACATGAGGGTATCCTTCCCCAGCACCTAACACCACATAAATGTAAATGTACAGAGGAACCTCCTTGTATTCTATGATGGCTACACTTTCATACAGGATAATAATCAGACTAATAAAAATAAACAAATAAATCAATAAATAAATAACATCAGACAGCAGAATACCAGCATACGAATTTCAGTTCCACATACAGTAAAAGTCCTTTAATCCGAACACCAATAATCCGAATTTTTGAAGAAGGCTGACAAAAACTCCAAAAGTAAAAAAAATCAAAATAAAAAATTAGAACTGGCGCTAAATGCACCAGTGCTGAGCGGTGCTGAGCAACATGGACCACAGTGACACAGCAAAAAATAATTACAGTTTAAACTTTTTAACCCAGTAAGTCCAGGGATATCTTTTTCACTATATTTTTGTTCATCTCTTGACATGCTAATTAGTAAAAAAAAAAAACTTGGAACTCGAGAGGTAAGATATAACCTTAATAAACACCTCCAATATGTGAGGTGTTTACTGAGAATAAAAATTGCCTGGTAGCAGCAACATGAAACCAAAAGGGATGTCACTCAGATTGCAAGGGTTAAACATAGTGCCTTTAGATATTCATACCATACTCACATCTATCCATCCATCACCATATCATCAATACTAAAAAAAATATATGCCAAGGTGCAGTACTTACCAAGTGTAAAAGCAAAAGATGCTTCTGATGACTGGTCAAGTGTAACCTGACAGTTTTCTAACACTATGACCCCAGCAGGCTCTGACCAGTGATCTCTTGACTTGAAATAAAACAGGAGATTGCCACGTAAGCGACACCATCGTTCTGTGCTCACTGTAAGAGAACAGTTGCGTATTTAAACAAAGTTACAAAGTATTTTCAGGCAGATATAAGTGTATTCAGTACTGTTTTCAGTAATGTATGTTGAAAGGCTTCCTCAACAACAGTGGCTTCACATAATGTAAAAAGATTGTTGACTCAGTTGTGGTTGTTGCTGTGGCTCCAGGCTCATCTGGATGTGAATCTGGTGGATTGCAGGTTGAAGCTACCTTTCTCCTGCAGTTTACCATTCTCCTTTCAAAGGACAGAAAGGGAGCTGAGGGATGTCTGTATACTGTAATCAGGAAGCAGAGCTGCCTGGCTATACCCATGCCACAGTGTGAAGGTATCCCTCTCCAGCACTTTCAGCAAAGACAGTTTAGACCTATGCAGTACACAAATATAATTACATACAGTCAGCAGCTCACACATCCATGACATGAGGCTCAAGTGCATCGCTGTACTATGAATGTGACTAAATGTACTGTAGTATCAAACTTCTAATACTTTCCAGGAACACTACACACTGTATTTTCATTAATACTGTAGTATCAAACTTATAATACTTCCCAAGAACACTACACACTGTATTTTCATTAACTTACAACAAAGATGTAAATATCAATAAAAGTATGTACAACAGATCCTAGAAATGCTGTTGATCCATCTCACTAAAGTGTCAACACACTGGGTATCTGGAGATCCCTATATCAACATAGTTAGCCTGGACGAAAATATGTCAGTAAAGGATTCTTGTATCCACATATTCGTATATGCACAAAAACATATACAGGTATTAAAAAAAAAAAAAAAAATCCATTTATATTTCATAATTCAGAATAATGAGTCCAATAATGAGTAAAAGGAGCACAAGGCTAAAAGTATACTGCTATTTGTACTTTAACTTTTAATATGAAAACATTACAGTATTCACACATGTTTTGCTCTGCTGCTCTGCCTGTGTCTTAGCTACCTGGTTGAATACTTGAACTGCATAATGATATTGCTATTACATTTCCCAATGCCTGCCAAGGCTTCTGCATTCTCATAGGTGTTGTGCTACTTTTGAAAGAAAAAAAGAAAAAAAAAAAGGTACTCAGGGCAATTAAAAAAAAAAAAGAAAAGAAAAAAAAAAAAAGCATCCCTGTTGAATATTATCCAACTTCTTTTTCTGTAATACAGTAATACCAAACTGTACAGAAAGAATATACAGTACTTATCAATTACCCACTGCTTTCCCAACAAAGGATTAAATTAGAAAGAGAATTAATGCATTAAGGTGTTCAGTATCCATGCAATAATAAAAAAAAAGTTGAAAGATACCAAAAAGCTATCCCAATTTACGACATGCCTTATAATAACCCAACACCAAAGGAATCACAGACTGAAAAACTACTAGCCGCATATTTCCTGTCATATAAAGAAATCCCAACTTTTTAATCCCGTTCTTAGGGGAGGAGGGGAACAAGACACAAAAACTTTTGCCAAGGATAATCAAACTGTTCATATGAGCAGAGTATAGTCTGCAGGTAACAGACTTTATATCTAAATGGCATTCTATCATAGTCTTTAACATTTTCATTTAAAAATATGATTTTTTGTTTTTTTTTTTAACATAAGTTTAAAAAATATACAAAGTTTTGACAATAAAAAAAGCATGAGATGAAAAAGCTGAGGGACGTTGCATGAACTCCTCTGACTTGTGGTGGCACCAGGCAATCATAATGCGCATCATGTTAACCTTTTCACTTTGATGAGGTGTCTTTATATATATCAATCTTGCCAAAAGAATATTTTTATAAGCTTGGAAGAGATTTTTTTTTTTGAGGGGTAAGAGTACATCTTTCATTAAATCCTTCCACACAAGAATTCTCCCCTAAACTGAATAAATCATCTGGCAGTAGCAATAAATAAATAGGTAAAATATATGAATAAAAAAGTAAAAAATAATCAAGGCACCATCAGGTTAGAGAGGTTAACAGAGCTCAACTAAGACGTGTGACTCCTACAGCACTACTGTATTTCTTTTTTTTCCTACTTAATGAGCATGTATAATTGAGAAAATTTCTGTAAAGGTTGAAAATATGATTGAAGCAATCTATGATGAAGCCAAGAAATGCTGAGTGCATATCTTTTGCACTGAAAACAATAGTAAAATATAAAAGAGGTCACCTAACTTGAGCAGTCATTACTCGATTCTGGAGACAGTGCAACATGAGACAAGGATGGGTAGGAGGAGAATAAGAGAATGTGAAGAAAGAGGGAAAACAGAGGAATGCAAGAGGGAATGGGTAATAAGTGATTGTGAGAGAGGGAGAAAAAATAAAAAGATGGAAAGAAAAAAAAGGGAAGGGTGAAAGCAATGACAGTGAGAGATGGGGAAAGAGGAAGAGAGAGGGAGCAATGAGAATGACTGACTGGGAATGAGGGAGGGAGAGAAGGATGATGATGAAAAAACTGAATGAGAACGGAGAAAGGCGAGAATAAAGAGAGAGAAATAAGTAAGGATGGGTGTGATGGGGAATACTGTACAAACATAATTAAGAGACATGCAGGCAAATTGTATGGAAGAGTATGGATGTTGTTAGGAGGAGGTAAGAAATGATGAGGACAGTTAGTGTGAGTGCCAAGGGAAATGGGAAAAGAATTTTACAGAAAAAAAAAAAGCTTCTGTTCACTGTGGGTAAGATTTGACGAAAACCAAATCCTGCTGCATATGGCATACAGTACTATGCATGTAAATCTGCACATTAGTAAAAAAAAAAAACAAGTCTTAAAATATCTTAATGTATATACCACATCAACTGCTTATGTATAAAAAAAAAAAAAAAAAAAAAAAAAACATAACTGTATGACTACTGCGGAAAAGTGGACATTCTAATTTCTTACACATCATACCTATGAAATTCTATTAGCTTGATTTGTATAATGTTATTTACCTTCTGTTCAACAAAGTTTTAATTTCACCTAGAGAAAGGAGAGAGAGGACAGTGCACTAAGTTGCAATCAACTTTCTGTATTTCTGTACCAATTTTAAAAAAATCAATTGATCACAAAAAGGGTTAAGTACTACATAAAAATTAATAACTTCCAGATACATGTTGCTTTTTCATGAAATGATTTAGTTTGGTAAACATGAAATATGTTTGGGGACACAAAGAGACATAAGTTGGGCTATCACTGATACCTATAGTGTGGAGCTATCACAAAGGCATTCAAACAATACTGAAAATATCTAGCATTCCAATAACAAAATGCTACAGTTATTCTGAATATTAGATATTCACCAGTATCTTAACCGGGAGACAATTGTTCCTCTCAGTAAAGATTATCAGTTTCACGTTAACAACACAGCGGTCATATCTGCTTGATTTCCTACCTGTACTACAGTTTGAAAGGTGAGGAGTGGGGATATGGAGGACATGTAACTTGAGGCATGAGTCACATATCAGTTTAAAAAAGATATGGTATGATAATAACAATACAACCAATGGGGACCCATATACTCTTAACTGAAGCAGCTTGATAATTGTTCATGCAGACCTGTGTAGCACCTGCTGGCAGCTTCCAGAGATTAAACCTACCTGGTTACAAGGAGTTAGGCAAAATGTCTTGAAATATAAAATATGATACTTTTTTAAAAATGTAAATCCTTCAAAATTTTGGCACACACCATCCAAGGGAGAGTCCATAACTAAGCCAAAAGAAGCCTCTACTCAAAGGAAAGAAGGAAAAAAAAACAATAAGTTTGTATGGCAAAAACTCAACTACAACTGCAAGCATGGAAGGGAAGAGAGGCAGCACCTTTACCATCACCACCACCAAAACCAACACCAACACCAGGTAACTTCAACAGTACCCTTACCAAGTGCATCACAGTCATGGCAACCATTCCTGCTGTGTTAATAAGCTTCATATATAAATGTGTGTGTGATGAGCATGTAGTGGAAAGCAGGTGTACTGTTCATGTTTATGAATGTGTATGAGGCAGGCAGGTAGGGTGTAGAGGTGTGAGGTAGGACATGGGAGAGAAAGGTCAACATGGTGTGGGATTTACAGAGTAGGCTGCATGGTGGAGGATACTTTAAGTAGTCTTGTGAGGTGGCTAAGGTATATCAGTGTACAGAAGAGCATCTATATGGGTTGGGGGAGTATGCAATAGGAAAACAGGGAAAAGGGAATAGTGGAAGACCAGATACAGTATGTCATTGTACAGGGAGGGGTGGTAGTATGAGAGGATGGGGCAGCAAACTTACTTAGGGAAACGTGAATCTACTTGAAGGTGTGGCACAGAGGAAAAGCATGAACTGAAAGCGAAGGCAACACTATACTGTACAAGGAGTGAGAGAGTGTATATGTGGCACTATGCCAAGGGTGAAGGTAGTGACCGAAGCGACACCATAACCAAGGTGAGGGTGATACTTGTTCTGATGAGAGTGACACAATACCTGACTTTTGCGGTGCCACACAGCTCAGTTCCCTCAGTGGGGTCTTCTTCCTCCTCGCCAGGATTCCGTCACTGCCTGTAAAAACCCATGACACTCGGGGTGACTGCGTGTGAACCCAACCCACTACCAGAGGGAGATGCCCCACGGTGCTGTGTTCCTGCCTCACATTCCTGGACCCACACCACTGCCACATGCACAGAACATACACCAGCCCCATCCAACACCAAAGCCTCAGAGACTTTATACTGTACAATAGGTTCACCTCACAAATTTTATACTGTACAACTGTTCAATTTACACAAGAGTTATACCAACAATGAGAAAGTTAAGAACAATGCTTCATAAATCCATATAACCTCACACCTCTATGTTCACCTCTGCTTATGGCTCTAGCCAAAAATGACCACTAACAATATCAAGCCCTGCCTGTAAACTTAAATATGAAGAGAAATTTTTAGTTCTTGCTTCATCAACATTTCAATGGGGAAAAATACATAAACACACAAAGCTACAAAAGCTTATTTATCCTGTCTATATGTATCACCTCCTTATAATGTACTCCTGCCAGATACATAATACAAAGAAAAAAAAAAAAGCAAACAAGCTTATTACTTCATCAGTTTCAGTCCTAATGATCTTAGGTGTAAAATATAAGTTTTTTCATCACATAATGGTACACATACACACACACACACACACACACAAAAAGCAATGTATGGAAGCTACAGATGAGATTTTTCATACAATGACTGCAGTTACCTCATTCCCAGCCTCATGAATCTTTCCTCACTCCTCAATGATGACACAAACAAAGACTTTAATAGTAACGCAACAATAAATTACGACCTAATTTGTTCCAAGCCACCTCCTTATCTGGATGGGAGAGTTCATTCTGCTACTACCTGTCAGCATTCTCATACCCTACCTGACAGTTTTTGACATCATGCAAGCTCACACATTGTAATAATTTCCCAGTATCCAAGCCAACGGGTTCATATATTCCTTTCCGATATCAAGTGCCTTACTCTTTTCTTGTTTCTCAAGCTACATCTCTTATTTAAAAAAAAAAAAAAAAAAATCACAAGTATTGCATATATTTCTCCAGATATCTTGTGCCATGTTCACACATTCATTTCAGATCATCAAGCAGCTTACTCCACTCTTCCTTCTCTAGTTCCATCTTTGACTACAAAACATAATTGGTATTGCATTAACTTTTTCTATTCTGTGTCACTGTTGTATTCTGCATCCAAATGGGCCACATTTTTGCAAGCTTAGAAGGCTTCCAGCACCTTGTTCTTCCACCTATCTATAGCCAGAAACTTTCAGGAGGGCATGCCACAGACAAATCACCTCAATGTCCCTCTGTCCTTTCCCATCAGAGTGCTCTCTCTCCAACTCACACCAGCCTCTTAACACCACCACTTTCTTACAGCTTACTTTTATTAATTTATTTTTTAGTTTATTAAAGGCACTTTCAGACAATTTTATTCAATTTAGGAGAGACTTTCAAACTGAAGGTATTAGATACAACCTCCATTAGTCTGTTCACTACAGTACTAGGGTAATGTACTATAATTTCATAAGCTTTGTAAAATGATCTGAAAAATGCATGAATCATTCAAAATCATGCATTCAAACTGGAGGGATTAACAGGCATTATTTTATTCTGTAATATACTGTAGACTTAAGGTTAATTTAGTTGGGTTCAACTAGGCTTTTCCCATTCAATCTGGCCCAGTCAGACCAACTCATAGTCATTCAAATTAGCAGAGAGCAATTTAGTGCCATTCAAGGCCAGTTAAGTCTATTCAAGCCCACTTAGAAATACAGTACTGGTAACTGTTCATGAATGGCTTTTCTGGTCCATTCAGGCCATGCACAGCCATTTCGAACCAGCCAGGCCAATTCAAGTCAGTTAATGGTCATTCATGTCCAATTAGGCTCTTCCAAGCTACTTATTTCACTCAAGCCTTTTACATCCATCCAGGCTTACTCATGTCAGTTCAGAGTCAAAGCTTTCTCCAAGCAGATTAAAAAAAAAAAAAAGGAATGAAAAACAAAGAAGAGGGTAAGCATGCATCACTCTCATATACCTGATGTTTCTCGAGGGTGAGTAAAAACTGGTCTGGCAAAAGAGGCATGAGCAAGATGTATCTCTTGTCCAACCTCGACAGTGACTGCTGAGGTGTAAACAAAAACCAATTTCCTTGAGATGTATTTTTTAGTGTGGCCAAGTTTCTCCACTTTTTGCTGTTCCACTCCTACCACTGCCCCAATAATTCTTCTGTTGCTCCTCTGTTGCCCCTCCAAACCTCTTTTTCCTTTTCCAATCTTCCCACTCCCCTTCAGTTGCCCTTTCAATCCTCCTGTTGCTCTTTCAATACCCCTGTTGCCCTTCCAATCCTTTCACTGCCTTTCCAATCCCCCTATTCCAACCCACCCACTGCCCTTCCAATCCTCCCACTCTCCTTCCACTGTCCTTCCAGTCCTCCTGTCGCCCTCTTGTGACCTTCCAGTTCCCCATTGCTCTTCCAAGCCTACCTTTACCCATCCAATCCTTATGCTACCTGTCCAATCCTTCTGTTGCCCCTCTAATCCCTTCACTGCCCTCCCAATCCTTCCACTGACCTCCCAATCCACTCACTGCCGTCATCTCCTCCTTTACAAGCCGTCCTCCCACTCACTGTCTCTTGCAAAACATTTTTATCAAATTTTCTTTCCTTCTTTTTCATGAATAATAAAATGGTCTGGCTTTGACATGCTCTATCTCCAAAACTGATGACAAAGATGACAACACTGATGATGATTATGATGATGATGACGATGATGATGATTACTACTACTACTACTGCTGCTACTACAATGACAACGAAGACGATGATGACAATGACGTTGATGATGATGAAGATGAACTCCAAAACCCAACTAAAGCTAACATTTCAATACAAAACTCTAATGATACTGTACAAGACTCAGAATCTCCCACCCTTTTTATGGTGAACTTAACTCTATTACCATGAGCTCAGAAATATACAGCATCATAATTGTTTGGAAGCAACAATACAGTCTCTCTCTCTCTCTCTCTTACACACACACATATGTCATTCCCACATACCCTTCAATCTACAAACAGTCTCTCTCTCTCTCTCTCAAACACACACACATATGTCATTTTCATGTACCCTTCAATCTCCGAACAGTTCTCTCTCTCTCTCTTTCTCTCTCTCTGTCTCTGTCTCTCTCTCATACTGACCTATCATCTTTAATTTCCCTATTAGGATACGACTGAAAAAATAATAAAAAATCTTCCCAAACTCCAACGTCTTCATCTTCCCGCCATTTTCCAACACACCTCTTGTTTCTGGTGGATAAATGAAGACGTGAATTCTGCGGCTCAGTCAGTAGTGGTGGTGGTGGTGGTAGTGATGGTGAAGGGGAGGGAGAGTGTGGGGGAAAATGAAGGATTGATGTGGTGGTGGTGGAGGTGGTGGTGGTGTGGGAGGAAGGAGGTTTGTGGTGGTGGTGAGGGGAGTACTGATGGTAGTAATAGTAAATAAAGAAGTACTAGTGGTGGTGATGATGGTGGTGAGGTATGGTTGTGTTACTGATAGTGACAGTAGATGTGACAGTGGTAATAGTAGTAGCAATGGTAGTTGTGGTGGTAGTGGCGAAGATGGTGAGACATATCTGGTGATTCGGGAGGTTTATGTAGTATCAGAAGCAGCAATGAAAAAACCATAATGATGTTGAGGGTCATGGTGGTAGCCAGTGTTGTAGTGACGATAGCAATGGTGGTGTTGGTGATCATAGTGTTGTGGTGACAGTATTGGTTGTGGTGGTGACATTAGTAGTTGTGGTGGTAGGTATTGAGTTTCAGTGGCTATAGTAGCAGTTGTGGTGGTGATATTAGTATTTGTGGTGGTAGGGAGTGAGTTTTGGTGGCTACAGTAGTGGCTGTAGTGGTGATATTAGTGGTTGTGGTGGTGAGGTTGCCGTAGTGGTTACGGGAACTCTGAAAGCTGCATACAATTAGCTGGCAAATAAAAAATAAATTGCTGGGTAATACTGGTGATAAAGAACTGAAAAAAAAAAAGAATGATGAATAGGCATAAAAGTAATGATCACAAAAACAAAATACAGTATACGCATGCGCAATTATTTATATATATATAGCAAGAGAGAGAGAGAGAGAGAGAGAGAGACAGAGACAGAGAGACAGAGTATATAATATAATAAAGCCATCACATTAACCAAGAACCCTTCCTTCATATCGCAATAGCTGGAGCAAAAACCAATTACATTACTGGGGGACGACTCGAGGTAGAGTGGATGAGAGATAGTGAGAGAGAGGATTAGAGATAGTGAGAGGAAGAATGAGAAAGAGTAGGAGAAAGGATGAGGGATAGTAACACAGAGGACGAAAGACAGGGAGAGACAGGATGAGAAATGGTAGGAAACAAGATGAAGGATAATGATTGAGAGGGTGAGAGATAGTGGGAGGGAGGATGAGAGAGTGAGAGAGGATGAGAGACAGTGAGAGAGGATGAGAGACAGTGAGAGAGGATGAAAGATAGTGAAAGGGAGGATGAGACAGTGACAGGGAGGATGAGAGGAAATGAAAGAGAGAATGAGAGATGGTGAGAGAGAGGATGGGGGATAGTGAAAGAGGGGATGAGGGATAGTCAGAGGGAGGACGGGAGATTGCGAGAGGATCAGGAGAGACTGGAGAGAAAGAAAGATGTGGGGAGAGGAGAGAGAAATGTGATGAGTAGAGAGGGAGGGAGATGGAGGCATGGAGCGAGGGGAGAGGAGTGGGAATGGGAGAGAGATGAGCAGAGATGAAAGAAATGTGGAGATAAAAAAAGAAGATGCTGGGAACTGAAAGAAAGAAGGAGAAGAGAAAGGGATGCATCAGAGACAAATTTAGAGAGAGAGAGAGAGAGAGAGAGAGGAAACACAAAGGAAAGGCATGGAGGGAAGAGACAAAAGTGGTGGAAGAGTGAGATGTGGAGAGAAGACAAGGCAGGCAGGCAGGCAGGCAGGAGGAGGAGGAGGAGGAGGAAACACAGAAATAAGAAAAGCGGAAACAGGAGAGGGAGAGGAGGAAATGATGGATGAAAGATAATACGCAAGAAAGGAGAGAAGGAGAGAATGGAAAAAGGAAGGGGAAGATAATAAGCACAGAGCATAAATAAAACAAAAATAAATAAATACATAAATAAATAAATGGTAATGTATAAGGTGTTTGATGAAGCGTGCCAAAAATAAGGAAGGAAGGAAGGAACAGAAGGAAGGAAGGAAGGAAGGAAAGAAGATGAAAGATAAGAAAAAAGGAAGGAAAGAGTGAAGAAAACAGAAAACAAGGAGGCAGAAAGACAAAGAGGAAAACAATAAAAACGAGAAGTCAACAGAGGATGATCAACAAACAAGGGGATCGAAAAGTAATGGACGGTGAGAGAGAGAGAGAGAGAGAGAGAGAGAGAGAGAGAGAGAGAGAGAGAGAGAGAGAGAGAGAGAGTGGAGGAAGGTTAAAGGAAGGAAGAATAGAAGAACAGAAGGGAAATAAGAACAGGAAGGAGGAGATGAGACAGAAAGGGAGAGATAAAAGGTATGAGGAGAGGGAGGGAGGGAGAGAGGGAGGCATGGAAGGAAATTCTGGAGGGTGGGAGGGACTGAGGGAGAGAATGATGGCAATATGAGGGAGATGATGGGATGCTGGGGAGGAGAGGGAGGAAAGTCGTAACATTCCTTGCCTTCCTCTCTCTGCTCTCAATTTCTCTATAGTCACCCTTCCAGGCTCTCTCTCTCTCTCTCTCTCTCTCACACACACACACACACACACACACACACCTTCTTCACCCTAACATGGGAGAGACAAGAAAAATATGCCCAGCCAAAACAAAAATATATAAGCATCAAAACACCAATAATGCCAAACACATTTTCAAATTTTAGAGATGGTATTTTGATTTTCGGAATGTTTGGGGTGACTCCGTTTTCTTCGACATCACAAACTCATATAACTGGGGGGACTTTTAAAAATCCATTCCAATAATCTCCATCTTCTTCAATTGTCAGAGTAAAACCATTTCTTGTCCATTAGGATATGAAGACGTTTTTGATATGAAATTCTCGCAGACGTGTATTTTTTTTTTTTTTTCAATCTCGCTGGCTGGATTTAAGTCAGCACAGGATGGGACTTCTTAGAATTGATGGGGTTGAAATTAATTGCTATCAATCCTTCAGTTCAATAATGATTTTTTTTTTTTAATAGATGAATCTTTATGAGCGACTCCGTTCGTCTGTCTCTCACTGACGATTTTCGGACGTGAATTCACTCCCGTAGACTTTCGTGAAGAGACACCATACCACACCACACCACACTACACCATCCTTTCATACCACACCAAATAAAATCACCCTCCCACATCATACACCACACCACACCACATAACACGCCATACCATCCTCTCACACCACACCACACAAAACCACTCTCCCACATCATACCACACCACACCATACCGCAACACACTATAACACCCTCTCACACCACAACACACAGAATCACCCTCCCACACCACACCACACCAAAGGTATTAATCAAAAGGGCCTGAAGCTCCAGCCTCTACCTTTTACACTTACTCTAACTCATTGTCACTCATTTCTGACATTGTTTTAATTACAAAGTCCCTCTCTTATCTCTTATCAGTAATTATCCCCCACAATAAGGCAATCTCCGGCGCGATGGCCAACGATAATTCACTCAATCATTGGAGTTCTTATCTCATCCCTCCCTTCCTTATCTCTTCCGATGTTCCTGGGAGATATTGAAGAAACAGGGAGGATATTAAGGGTGATTACTCTTTCTTTGGGACTCTAGGCGCCTTCACGTGGTGGCACAGATAGAACGGGTCGGCTCCGCTGCCCGGTTAAACAAAAGTCCCTCAGCTCACTCCCTATCCCCCGAAATGGTGAGCTACAGAAAGAGGGTAACTTCAGACTGCAGTCCACTGGGTTTACGTCCAGATATGCGTGGGGTTGCAGCTACTACTACTACTACTACTACTCTCCTAAGCTGAATAAGGTAATAAGACAGTTGGAAGTATAAATGAAAACGTCATGATACCGAAAAGATTACGCCTGATATAAATAAACTAAAATACCCTTCGGTAAATAATATCCGGCTCACTGATTCAACATTATTCTCTCAATTATCTCCCTTCAATATCCGACTCACTGGCAATGGTTAATTAATTCCCCCAGTTATGTCACTTCCTAGGCAATATCTGTCTCTATTTCCCCACCTGTGTTACGTCCTCGCCAATATCCGTCTCTGTGTTTAAAGGTAAGCCTCCCAATTATCTCATTATCCGTCCAATACACCTGAGGAAAAGAGACTCCCTAACATCTTTTCCTTAGTGATTTATTTTTTAAGGCTGGTTAATATCCTTTTCCACGTTATTTATTATGCCCCCTAATTATCTCATTATACGTCCAATACATCTGAGGAAAAGAGACTCCCTAACATCTCTTCCTTAGCGATTTATTCTTAAGGCTGGTCAATATCCTTTTGTAGTTATTTATGGCGATATTGGAAGGATATATGTAACAGGTGGATGATGACAGTAAAGCGTAATAAACAAAATAAATCGCTTAGAAAAAGGTGATAGGGAGCTTCCTCAACCGACTGGAATACGAGCACTTGCCCTTGATCTAAAACTTATGATTTTCAGATTTAATGCAAGTCCATTAGATAAGGTTTCCATTATCCTGCCCACAGACAGACAGACAGACAGACAGACACACACACACACACACACACACACACACACACACACACACACACACACGAGATCAAAACAACTGGCCCCTTGCTTCCCACTTCGTTTTAACTCCTACAGAGAAGATAAGGTATTATTTTCGCCTTCTCTGGCCACCTCCAGACGATTTTATTCAGCTTAGGAAAATCGTAGTGACGGGGTTAAGAAGAAAAAGAAAATACCGTAATCTAAGCATAATAATAATAATAATGATGATGATGATGATGATGATGATGATGATGACAAAGCTTAAAAACAACTAGACTCAAAGCTGGCCAATTAAATTTATATTCACTTTAAAACAGCATGCTTCTGATCCATTCTGATGCTAAAAACAGAGAAAACGAACGAAAAACAAAGGAAGGGCCACGATTACAACGCAGGACCCAGACGAAACCAAGTGGAGGCTAAGCTGAGCGATGAAGGTGAAACACTACCCCGACATAACATCCGGGTATTGGGGTTTAGGACACACACACACACACACACACACACACACACACACACACACACACACACTCTCTCTCTCTCTCTCTCTCTCTTAAACAAACACAGACATACATACATATATTTATCTTCCAGTTTTTTTCTGCTGCATGCCTCTGTGTGTGTGTGTGTGTGTGTGTGAGTGTGTGAAGAAGTGCGTAGGGATGAGAGCAGAGTGGAGGGGTATCCCATTACTAACGCATCTTGTTGAGTGTGTGTGTGTGTGTGTGTGTGTGTGTGTGTGTGTGTGTGGGATGCGTGTGGCGTGGTGGGTGGATGTCGGGAGGCCTCCACTGGGGGTAACTCACACTTCACACCACCCCTTCTTCACTATGGCACTATGTCACCCTAAATGTACAACCGCTTCCACTTCTACGTAGTACAGTTGGTGGGAACTCATAGGTCTTTCGTGTCTCTATACTCCTTTTTCACTAACCTGGCCTAAAATTGTCATCTGTCCATCGTGAATGCTGAGTTCAGGAATACATTAGCACGAGAATGGGATGCCTGTCACGAAGAAGTGCTATGGAAAGGTGTAGAGCCATAGCAGTGTCTTTTTTCTGCCAATGAACTGCGTGAAATATGCTGCAAATGGACGAATATGTGGGCCAAGTTAAGGTGAAAGGACTATAGTGTATCTGTTTACGTCTCTGGAACAAGTCCTTTATAATCAGACCACAGTTGATGTAAAACGTAAACAAACAGACTCCAGTAGATGCAAAACGTAAACAAAGACCCCAGTAGATGTAAAACGTAAACAGACCCCAATAGATGTAAAACGTAAACAAACAGACCACAGTAGATTTAACACGTAAACAAACAGACCACAATAGATTTAAAACGTAAACAAACAGACCACAGTACATGCAAAACGTAAACAAACAGACGGCAGTATATGAAAATCGTAAAAGCGACCATCTTCGGCATCCATCTCATCGTAAAACAGACACTGATGGAAGGGGTCAATCAGGCTTATATTTATCATCCTTCTCCCGCCATTTCCTGATTTACGATAGATCTGAGTATCGCAAAGTCAAGTCTTGAGGGGGGGACGCCTTCCTGTGGTGGCACTGATAAAACTAGGCGGCTTCACTGTCGGGGTATACAAACGTCTCTCAACTCCTTCCCTGTCCCCCTGCAGGAAATTTTAGGCCAAGTTGAAGTGAAGACAGTATAAAAAATGGCAAAAACAACGATAAAATTATTCTTTATTACGATTCTAAAAGACACCTGGAGTGAGAATCAATAAAGGAGGAGGAGGAGGAGGAGGAGAGACGAATTCCTAATTAAAGAAAGTTGTCAAGGTGTGTCCGTGAGTGAGACAGACGCCAATATCAGACCAACCCACACACTCTCTCTCTCTCTCTCTCCCCCTGTGTGTGTGTGTGTGTGTGTGTGTGTGTGTGTGTGTGTGTGTGTGTGTGTGTGTGTGTGTGTGTGTGTGTGTGTGTGTGTGAGAGAGAGAGAGAGAGAGAGAGAGAGAGAGAGAGAGAGAGAGAGAGAGAGAGAGAGTCTTAAAATCATCCTGAGGCAATAAATAAATAGAATAAATAAATAAAACATCACAACGAAGGAATAAACCAAACAATTCAATACCCATAAGGCTACAGAATTGATCACACACACACACACACACACACACACACACACACACACACACACACACAATACAGGACATGAACACAATGCACAGCAGCTTTACGGTGAAGGCTTGTGAACGATGATAATGGCATCGCGAAAGAGGAGGTGGGGTGGATGGATGGATGGTTAGACAGACAGACAGACAGACAGAAAGACGTAGATAGACAGTCGTAGATACAGACAGACAGACAACCAGACAGATAGATAGACGTATAAAGACAGATGGATAGATAATTAGAGACTGACAGAGAGAGATAAAAAGATAGATACGAACAGATGCATACTGACTGACTGACTGATAAGTGGATGAAACGACTAGACTGACTGACTGACACAGATAGATAAACAGATAAGCCGATAGATAAACGAAGCGAGGGGGTGGGCAGTGATCTAAATAATGTGTGGGTGGGATGTGGGGTTTTATCTCACTTTATCTCTATTATCTTTCGTGGGGTAATGGGGAGTAATCAAAGGCGACCTGACCCACGCAGAGTGACCTAATATGGGTGTGGTGCCTAGTCGACCACACCCATACACACACACATACCCCTACACACGCATACATACATACATAAAAAAAAAACACACACACACACGTTAACTCATCTTACAGTCTCTCTCTCTCTCTCTCTCTCTCTCTCTCTCTCTCTCTCTCTCTCTCTCTCTCTCTCTCAGCGGCCTTCCTTGTGTTCCTCCCCTTTACCTCAACTGATTGTGTTCACTGGGCAGAAAACAGGTACATGTGGAGAGAATGGAGGAGAGACTGACGAGGAGAGTGTATGGGAGTGAGGTGGAGGGGAAGGTGAAGGAGATCGAGGATGAGGTGAAGAGATACGGGAGTGAGGGTGTGTGAGAGTTGGAGAGAAGGCAGACTGATGACGAGGGACAGTATGATAGGGAGTAATTTTCTTCGTGGCCACCTCCTCCAGAATTAAGGTATCGAATTGTAGAAAGATACTGGAGAAAGAAAGAAAGGAAGAGAGACAGACAGACACTTAAGACAGACAGATAGATAGACAGACACACATACAGGCATACAAATAGATAAGATAGACAGATAGATAGAAATATAGAAAAACAGAGAAGGGATAAACCTCGTAATGAAAGCCTGTCTATTCTAACCCCAAAATACTAATAATAATAATAAAAAAAAAAAGACAAGCTACAGCATCACACAAAAACACAGCACTGCATCTTAAGAACCCAGATTCCCTCCTACTTTTGCAACTTGCCTACACCCGTCAGGTTAATTGGAGGTAACGCCAGACACTATTTCACCTTACGGGTCAAACTTTTCCTACTTAGGGCAAACTTACCGCTGAGTTGGGGCAAAAATCTTCGTGTAGTTTCTGAAGACTGGAGTGCCTTTGCTTGCGTATGAAGATTACCTACGTGGTGTTGGAGATGGACGCCTTTACGTGGTGGCACCAATATAACTGAACGGATCCACTGCCTGGCTATACAAAGTTAGGGTAAAAATATTCGTGTAATACTGGAGACTGGAGTGCCTTCGCTTGCATATAGAGATTAAGTATGCTCTGTTCACTTTAACTAGGCGCAAAATGGCCCTCTCTCCATCTTGCATGTTGAGCGGTAACTAGCGAGTAACAACAAAATATAACGCTAGTCACGAAGAGGTGCTGTGGAAAGGATGCAGAGTCGTTGTATTATCTTATTCACTAGTTAAAATTCATGAGCTATACACTGAGTAGTTCTGGAAAAGGACACCTTCACGTGGTGGCACCGATACTGATAGATCCACTGCCTGGTTATATACATGTCCCCTCAACAGCAATCCTATCCCTCGAAAGGAGGATGGGAGACAGCAGGAGGGCAAAGTAAGTCTGTTGTCCACTGGGTTCACGTTTATATAAGCCTGGGGACACAACAAGGCTCTACCCAAAGGCGACAGGATGATAGAAATGATGAAGATCATGATGAAGATCATGATGATGATGATGATGATGATAATATAAGCAGTCACACGAATGCTTCCAGATTTCCCCTCTAAAGGTATTAAATGTCAGAACTATACAAGTCTTCTAAAACAACCCCCAGCACACATCCCGTCCATAGCCATTAACACGAATAACAACCGCATAATTTTTCTCTGTCCCCACTTTTTCAACCAGCAACTGGTGTTCCATTCACATATAACGAATTAAACTATTCGTAAGCTTCTGTCCTTTGTATAATTCGTTCCTGCTATCTCCTGACGATTTTCTTCAGCCTGAGAGAGACTTCTTTAGCTGGCGAGGCTATTTATGACTTTCAATAACCCTTTCACTGCCAAGTCGCTTCCTTAAAGTAAATAAAATTGTCAGGAGGTTGTAAGAATAAACCAAATTAAGGAGTGCCAATATTTCCAAGCTACTGAAGGATGGTCTCCACAGAAAAAAGGAAAAAGAAAACAGAAAAGAAAAAATACAAAGAAAAACTAGCACTCAACAAAGTCACTGTCCCCACCTCTCCTCGCAAAGGTTGGTAAACTCCCAGGATTCGCACTGCCACATTTCACTAAATATGAATACAGAGACAAAACGAAAATAAACCTAAATTCACCTAAAGGTCCTTTCGAGGCTGTTTGTAATAAGGTATGTTATGATTAATGAACTATTTTATGAGATAAAGGCCTAAAAAAGATGCATGGGTGTTTGGGGAATATGCCTGAAGAACAATCATATGAATTTAAAATGAACTAGTGGAGAAATGAATGACTGATAATAAACTGAAAAGCGATGAAAGAAAGCAAAAGGAAGACCTCGATCAAAAATAGTATGGCACAAAAACATCACTGTACCGAACGCGTTAATACAAATATAAAAGCACGTTTTTTTTTTTTAGCCACACTTTTTTTCCCTCTTTTTTTCCCCAGTATTCCATTTACAATTTACCGTATTAATGAAATGATTGAAAGCACCCGCACCCTTTCAACGGCAAGGGGGGAGGGGGGAGGAGGGGAATGGGGGACGAGGACGCAAAAATCGTCAACAGTTGGGATGGGGTGTCGAGTTGTGGCAATTAGCAGGGGAAGTGCGGACGGCTGCTGCATGTTGATGAAAACGCAGGTGAGGGGGGTAACGAACTGTGCCAGGTGTCAAAAACAGTGTCAGGTGTCAAAAATATACCACCAGCAATACCAAAATACGACACGAATGAAAGAGGCATTGGTAAAAAATAAAAACGTCAATATTAAAACTGAAATATATGAAAGATTATCACTATCAATTAAAAAAATCTTTTAAAATACATAGGTCATTAACAAATACTAAAATTACAGAAAAAAACAACAAAATACAAACGATTATCAAACACAGCAACATACAACACTCAAAACATAAAAAATATGCAAAATAATAACAAAAAAATGAAATAAATCAGTATCAATAAATAAATAAAAATAATCAATATTAATACACAGAAAAGCTTAACGTTAAAAAAATGCAAATGACCATCAACACAAAAATACAAAAGGCCATCAGTACAAAAAAATAAGATTAAAAAAAAAAAAAAGAATCCCAACACTTAAAAAATGTACGATCATCATTATCATCATCATCATCGAATTACTTATCGAGGAAAGTATCGGCGGGTGTTCTATCATCATCATCATCATCATCATTAACATCATCATCATTAACGTCATCATCATCATCATCATCATCATCACCATGTCCCATTTATCAAGGATGGTAAAGGTGAGTGTTGCATATTAATAAAAGAGGGGAGGGGGCTTTAAAGGAACTCCGACAGGTGTGTTGCTATATATACAAATTACAAAAAGCGGACTCTCACCTAATGGACCAAAAGGAACACAAGAAATCCATTTATATCCGTATAAAAATAAAATACTATCGATACAAACATAATACAAATAAATACAAAGAGGATTAAATCAGTGTAAGGATATAAATAGATAAATTGCGGTTGAAACTACACGCAGGGGAGACTATCCAATTTATGGGTGAAAGCAACAAAGAGGGAAGTGTCGCTCCGGGGTCTTTGAAGGTCTCGCTAGTCAACAACATCAAACACCTATTCTATACCAAAGACCCCCCCAAAGAAAAAAAAATAAATAAAAGCAGAGACCGGTACCCACCCCTAAAGATCTCATCAAAACACACACACACACACACACACACACACACAACCTTCCTTCCTCCCTCCCCCCATCTACGGATCCCCTCCCCCTCTCCCCTTTCCCCAAATAATGACCAGGCAAAACAATAACCCCCTCCCCTTTGTCCTTCTTCCCTTCCACTTCTTCCCTTCCCCTACCTTTTCTCCCTTTTCTTCCTTCTCCTCTTCTCTTCTTCCTTCCTCTATTTATCTTTCCCTCCCTCTCTCCCTTCTTTCCTCCTCCTCCTTCTTCCTCTCTCATCATCTTCCCTTTTCTCCCTTTCTCCTCCCATTCTCTTTCTCCCTTCCCTTCCCCTCTCTCTTCCTCCCCTCTCTTATTTTTCTTTCTTTCCCTGATCCTCTCAATCCTCTCTATCTTACCCTGCCCTCCCTGCCTTTCTTCCTTACTCTCTAATTTCTCCTCCTCCCTCATCCTTGCATCCCCCGCCTCCTCTCTCTCTCTCTCTCTCTCTCTCTCTCTCTCTCATTCTTCCCCCCCCCCCGACCACTCATTCTCTCTCAACAAAGTACCAGAACAATAATTCTACAAGGCCCCGCGCTGCCCCGCCCCGCCCCGGCAAGAAACTCTCCATAAACTTTGGGGGCACGAGAGAGAGAGAGAGAGAGAGAGAGAGAGAGAGAGAGAGAGAGAGAGAGAGAGAGAGAGAGAGAGGGGGGAGGGGGACCTGCTAGACACGCACAGACGCAAAGAAAAGCCGAATTCTAGTTGGAAGTGGGGAAGGCAACAAGGAAGAGAGGACGGAAACAAGAAATGTGTGAGTTTTATATTACTACTACTACTACTACTACTCCTCCTCCTCCTCCTCCCCCTCTTCTTTTCTTTATCATCATCACCAGCATCATCATCCAAATCATCAAGGACAAAAATACAAAAGAACAAATAAATAAATAAATACGGATACTTCATACCAGTTCATCACCAAAACTGGGATTTAAAATACGAAATACGGGAGTTTCATAAATTTCAGCGACTCATCACCGAAATTGGGGATTACAATACGAAATATGGGTGTGTATTGCAGCTTGCCATTACAAAAAAGTACAAAACAAGCGGCAACGAAACGGTGTATAGGAATGAAAAGTCTCATGCCCGCAACTACGGCTCCAAATACAAAAAAAAAAAAAAAAAATTGAATGAATAACTAACTAGATGTATATATGATTAAAATGACCACGATTATCCTCTATGAAAAAAAGAAAGAAAAAAAACGAAGTGGTGGTGCCTGCCAAACTAGGAACACAAAGAAAACGGGACATATTTGTGGGGTGCCTAATCTCAAACTTCCTCCCTTGCTTCTCCTCCTCCCGGTGCTCGCTACACAAACGGGAATCGATGGTGGAAGTCGTATTTTTGTCTCCTTCTTCTCCTGTGTGCGCCCCACCCCGCCCCCTCCTCGCTGCTTGTGTGGGTTTATTTCCGTGCACGCGACTACCTGCTTTTCTTCACCAATTTATTTCTCTCCGAGTCGAAAACTAAATTATGTTACCTTCGAGGGGTGTAAGTGTACGTAACTTTCTCTACCTATTCATTTTTCTATCTATCTATCTAGCTATCATTATATTTACACTGTATATTGATGTACACTTGGCTGAAGGCGCGACCAAAATTATTTCTTACTTCTTGTATTTTTTGGTAGTCGTTTCAATCTTCTTCTCCTTACACTTAATATTATGGTCCTGATAATAACATACTGGCAATTCTTGTTTTCTTTATATATCGTTCAGCTGCAAATAAAGTGGCTGTGTGTGTGTGTGTGTGTGTGTGTGTGTGTGTGTGTGTGTGTGTGTGTGTGTGTGTGTGTGTGTGTGTGTGTGTGTGTGTGTGTGTGTGTGATCGTGTTTAACTTGGTAAAACACACATTTCCACCTGTCCACGCGATCCAATAATACCAAAACTTTCCCTGGCTATGTCGCGTAAAAACTGCTCAAGAAAGGTCACAAGTCCGTTTATCTGACAGAAGGGGAGGCGACCTGACCTGACCTGACCTGCGTATGTTTGTCTGAAGTTGGCTTTGTGTGTATATGGATGTGATGAAATAAAAAAAACAGGCACGGTAGAGCTAATGTGTGTGTGTGTGTGTGTGTGTGTGTGTGTGTGTGTGTGTGTGTGTGTGTGTGTGTGTGTGTGTGTGTGTGTGTGTGATGAGAGTGTGGTAACGTGGTGGTGGTGTGATGGTGTGGTTGGAATACTGCAATGTGATGAGTGTATACTGAGAGTAAGACAGGGTGTGGTAGAGTGTGGTGGTGTGGTGTGGCAGTGTGTGGTGAACCAGGAAGATGCGGTGTGACAGGAAATTAACCTGTGAGAGAGTGTGAACCAATCCCCCCCTCATCCCACACCATAGCACTCCATGCCTGGGCGTTTGTGTGTCTGTAATGGGAGTATAACAGTGTGATATGGGTGCGGCAGAAGTGTGGTGGTGTGGTATGGTATGAGTGTGGTGGTGAGAGTATATGGCTGTGGTATGGAAATGTAGGGGTGTGGTGTGGTGTGATGTGGTACGAGTGTGGTGTTGCAAGGAGATGCGGTGTGACAGTGAATTAATGTGTGAGACTGAGTAAGCTAGTCCCATCCCACAAAACGACACTCCTTGGCCCTCAATCTAGTCAGTTAAAGAAGCTCCCTAACACCTTTTCCTTAACGGTTTATTTTTGTATACAGATCATTAACAATCGCTTGTGTTATGCCTTCCATGACAATAAAGATAAAAATAAATACAAGAGAATAGTAACGCGTTGCAGGGAAAATAAGTCGCTAAGGAAAGTAGTAAAGAAAATAAATCACTAAGGAAAAAAGCAGTAAGGCGTAGTGGGGAAACTAAATCGCTAAGGAAAAGGTATTAGGGTGGCGAGGGCGCTGACGGTAACTAGGTTGGGCTGGGTGACGAAGGCAGACGCTCCACAATTTCGAGATCAAAGGACTTGCTATACACGATAAAGATGCGAAATTCTGAAGGATATAAGCTTGAGCCAAAAAATAAGGGAAAATATAACAAGAGGCGATGATACGAAGGCTGGAAGTTTGATGTAAAAAATGAAACGACGAAAAAACTAAAATTCATGACAGGAGCCTTTGAAGACTATACGTTTGATCTTTAAAATAACAAACTAAATAAGACCATGATACAAGACTCTGAAGGCTACAAGATTAATTTAAAAGAAATGACTATTGAATACGATACGAAGCACAGGAAGGGTCAAACTTCTTCACACGCTTTATCTATTATATTCTGACTAACACTGCTATCTACTGGAAAGCCGTCCGAGGTCAAAAGGATAAAACGTAATATAAAAATGACATGAAGAGGCAAAGGAAAGGTCAGGGAGGATAGACAGGTATGGTGATGGCTGACGAGGAGGGGTGTAAGGCAGTGTAGGTGTATATTCTGTGAGGGGTGTAGGCGGCTGGGTGATAAGGGTATAGGGACAATAAACATTTTTTTTTTTCCAAGTCGAGATTGAGATGGTGACAGGAAAATAACCTGAAAAGAAAGGAGGGAAAGGCATGAAGAAGGTAAGAAGCGCATCCACTTTTAACCAGCCAGGTGGAAGTGAGAGCAGCTGAGGTGGAAGTGAGAGCAGCCCAGGTGGAAGTGAAGACAGGCGGGGTGGAAGTGGGACAAGCTATCCTGGTGGAGCTGAAGCAGAGGAGAGGGAGGGGGTGTTGGGTGGAGAGAGAGAGAGAGAGAGAGAGAGAGAGAGAGAGAGAGAGAGAGAGAGAGAGAGGGGGGGGGTGAGGACAGGCTGAGTGGAGATACGGGTGGGTGGTGAGAGAACTGGGTGGAAAAGGGTGGGTGAAGAGAGGAGGCACGCTGGGTGGTAGGGCTGGGTTGGATGGAATGAGCGGTGGAAATGGGTGGAGAAAGAGGGGGTACTGGGCGGAGTAGGGGGTATATTTGCGTGGAGAGAGGGGGATGGGATTGGGTGGAGAGAGGAATGGGACTGGGTGGAAAGTGAAAGTGGGTGGAGAGAGAGGGGTGGGACTCGGCAGAGAGATAGAGGGAGAGGGGGAGGGCGAGACTGGATATAAGAGACTGTCAGAGATCACAGGGAAACGCATCAGAGGAAATATTAGTCCCTGTTTTGAGAGGACTCAGCATCAATCACTAAAATCTACAAAACCAGACCTCAGCATACAAAGCCACAAATGACGCTGGCAGTAGTGGGAAACACAGATGATGATGATGATGATGATGATGATGAGATTGCCAAGATCTGGGGTGCACAATCAGCGAGTTATCAGTAATTTTTATGCTGCTCCCTTCTACAAACCAGCTGACTTTATAGCATTTTAGATTGCTTTTGGAGTGACAAAAAAAGAAAGAAAAGAAAAAGGAATGTCAATCTAGTCTCAAGATTTACACCTAGAAGGGGGACGTGTGATCAGTGACTGCCGCTGTGTGTGTGTGTGTGTGTGTGTGTGTGTGTGTGTGTGTGTGTGTGTGTGTGTGTGTGTGTGTGTGTGTGTGTGTGTGTGTGTGTGTGTTTTTAGACAATAATATCCAAATTTTACCCAATATAATAATTCATCATCAATTTTCTTCTATGGTGTACAAGGCTAGCAATCGGACACACAAAGTAACATTCGCTAGGGGAGCCTTCCTGCTGTTGCCGATATGCGTACTCATTACCCTCGCCAAGGAGGTCATGTTCTTTGGTACGATCCCTTTGTCTGTCCGTCTCTATTTGCTGAACTGAATGTCCTTAAGCTAAATGATTGTCTGCTGTTGCACTAAAGCTAAATAAAGCTAAATTAAGGGAGAACAGCCACAAATGCCCTCACAGCTCACAGGTACACTGGCCATAACCGTACAATCACGAAGGGAATGCATTGTTTTCCGATACTACACCAAAGCCTCCATCTCGCCCCCATAAAATTAGGAATGTTCTTGTTCCTCGCCCAGCTGCCTAAGTGTCTCAAAAGTTCAATAATTACTAAGGAAGATGAACATTTTTGAACGGTTCTCTCTTCCTGCCTGCACACATACATTGGAGTTATGGTCTGTTTTTTTACGCTGAAAGAGGGGCAGTGTATGTACGATCCAATTTCTGACAGTCATTTAATGTCTGTGAGGATTTGATGTATTCTACCTCCATGCCAAGATAGATAGATAGATAGATAGATAGATAGAGATAGATAGATAGAGAGAGAGAGAGAGAGAGAGAGAGAGAGAGAGAGAGAGAGAGAGAGAGAGAGAGAGAGAGAGAGAGAGAGAGAGAGGTTTGTCAAAAAATTTACTTCAATTTAATAACATAAAAAAAAGACATTAATTATTAACTCTCAGGCGATCTCTTAGCTTCAGAAAAACTTCTTTAATTTCATTTATTACGATAACTCTCTGCTTTATTGTGATTCTCTTTCTCCTTTATTTCCTGACGTATAAATAACTATGGCTCTGGTTGTGGGAGTGTTTTCGTATTTGTGTGATTTCTTTTTCTACACTGTTTTCACGATGCTACTTCACGCTGTCTCTAAAGTGATCCTTATGGGCTAGAAGTGAGTTGGGGAAGGGGCAGCGTGATGGCGGAGGACAGGGTGACACGAGAGGATCCGTTTGTGGTCACCCCTTTAGGGATTTGGCGTGAGGCGATAGAGAGATAGATAAATAGGCGACATGTATATGGACAGCGATAGACAGACAGACAGACAGACAGATAGATTGAAAGAAAGACTGACAGACACAGACAGACAGGCAGACAGATAGATAGATAAAGGGATAGATATAGACAGATGTATAGTTGGGCAGTTGGACAGACAGACAAACAGGTACAGAGACAGACATCGAAAAATAGACAAATATAGACAGACACAGACAGATGGACAGACACACAGACGGACAGGCAGATAAGCAGACATACAGAAGGAAAGAAAGGCCGGCAGACAGACAGGCAGACAGCAGACGTTGATGATTTCTTCTCACCACCACCAGACGTTTCTCTTAAGGCTCTCCATTTCTTCCAAGCATCCATAAGGGAGAGAGAAGGGGGGGTGGAGCATCTTGGCTGGGGGGGAGGTTACCCGAGGCGGGGGTGTACCTGAGGCCGGGGGGGTTACCTGAAGAGGGATACCTGAGGCCTGAGGGGGGGGGGGTATCTGAAGCGAGGGGAGCCATCTCACTGATCCTGCGTGTGTGAATTAGGAGGCCACAAAGGCGGAGCGGGTGTGCCATAAACCAGACAAAATAGCACATTGGAGTGTGTTGAGGATGAGGGTGGGGAAGGAGGAGGAAGGGTACACGAGATGACGAGCTAGGTAATATGGATAGACAGGCAGATAGACAGACAGACAGATACTCGTACATAGATAAGGGGAAACGGGCGTGCCATAAACCAAGACTAAATAGCACATTGGAGTGTGCTGAGGATGGGGGATAGGTGGAGGAGAGGCACACAAGAGGAACTAGGTAATATAGATAGATAGATAGATAGACAGATACAGATAGATAAAGGCTGAGCGGGTGTACCATAAACCATGACAAAATAGCACATCGGAGTGTGTTGAGGACGGGGGTGGGGTGGGAGGAGGAGGATGGGCATACGAGATGAAGAGCTAGATAATACACAGACAGACAGACAGACACAGATAGATAGATAGACAGACAGATAGATGACAGGTAGACAGATGATATAGATTTACACAGAGGAAACGTATGACAAACCCAAGGAAAGGAGGACATCTGAGGAGGATGGAAGGCGAGGAGGATGGAAGGCGAGCAGTATTCTCCCCCACGTATTACCGCGACGGCTCTCACAACACAATACTGGTAATACTCCTGGATAATAGACCATCTCACAAAACAGAGTAATACTGAACCTTGTATAATACTGCTCAAGGGTAATACTGCCTCTAGGACAAACTATTTCCTCGGTAGGTTAATTTGTATATATCAACTCCTTTCGAGACTTTTTTTTTCATCTATTCTAAAGTACTTCGAAAAAACTCAAAATAAATCCTCATACAGATGTTTTTTTTTTTTTTTCGAGGGTGACAGGTTTTCCAAAAAGGTAAAAAGGGTTTAATAAAGATATACTGTACTATTAAATAAAGATATAAATAAATCGTTCTAAAAAGGAGTTACGCCATGTCAGGTATACTTTATAAAGATACATAAACAGAGTCATTGTTCTGAAAGGGTTAACGCCATGTCTGGACCCCATCTGCCCTTCCTAGTTAAATAAAATAAATAAATAAATAAATCCAAAATACGACAGCATACTAGTAATGGAACGAAAGCCTTGCTACAACATCATCCCACCTTCCACTTGCACGATCATCAACAAGTTATTCCCTTTAAGTTACACACATAAACACACAAAGCTACACCTGCACACACACACACACACACACACACACACACACACACACACACACACACACACAATCTCCCAACACGTACACGCTCTCACACCCCACTAAACCTACACAGCACACTAAACCTCCATACACCCTCCCCCGCACCACACAATAACTACTGCTCTCACTACGCTATTGTTCGCTGTACGTACACATATTCTCTCTCTCTCTCACACACACACACACACACACACACACACACACACACACACACACACACACACACACACTTCCCCCCACAAACACACCCTCCCCACACACAAATCCTCCCCACACCCACCCTCACACACACACACACTCCCCCACACACAAAGCCCAACACCCTCCTTCCCCAACACACACACACACACACACACACACACACAAAACTTTCCCTCTCACGCACTCTTCCCGGCACTCTCCCCATCACTTGCTCTAATCCCACTACATTTACACACAACTAGCCAGGGCGGGACATGAACACAGCCCATTAAGAACCAGAAAAAAAAGTACCCTACGTGCTTGGGTCTCACTGTTTTTATTTTAGTAAATGCAGGCTTGGGAGAGAGATAGACCAATTATGTATCTATTCATCTGCTGCTGGTGTCTTGTATCTATCTATAGCCAGACGCCTTAATCCCGTAAGCGGTGGCCACAGACAAATCGCCTCCATGTCGCCCCGGCCATTTCGCTGCCCTCCCCCCGACTTATACCCCCCCTCGTCTCTCATATACCTCTCTCCTCCATATTTTAAACAACCCACATCTATTTCATATTGATAACCTTAGGAACTGACAGTAGATCGAGTAGGTGTTAGGAAGTGTGTGTGTGTGTGTGTGTGTGTGTGTGTGTGTGTGTGTGTGTGTGTGTGTGTGTGTGTGTGTGTGTGTGTGTGTGTGTGTGTGTGTGTGTGTGTGTGTGTGTGTGTGTGTGAGTTAGATGGAGCCAGGATTCCAGAGGCTTGAATGGTAACTGAATGAATGTGTGACCCATTAAACTATGAAGATTTTGATTCGTCCTCATTCTAGAAAATTCTCTCTCTCTCTCTTTGGGCTCTACCTTACCCCATTCTTAGGTGGGAAAAAAAGTCTAGATTTTGAATATCCTTAAAATAATGAACAAATTGTCTACAGGAATAACCACCATAGCAACACTTCAATGCCCTCTCCTTATACCATCGTAAATATCTTAAAATAAATGCACCACCAATGTACACGATGACTATAACGCACTGTCCTTCATCCTCACTACCCTAGGATTACTAACTTGCTACAGGACTCCTACAGCTTCGTATATAAACATTACACATCCCACCCCTGCACCATTCTCACCACTCCTATACCATCCTCACCATTCCTGCACCATCCTCACTATACCTACACCATCCTCACCACCCCTACGCCATCCTCACCACCCCTACACCGTCCTCACTACCACTACACCATCCTCACCACCCCTACACCATCATCACCACCCCCACACCACCCCTACACCATCCTCACCACCCCCACACCACCCATACACCATCCTCACCACCCATACACCATCCTCACCACCCCACCATCCTCACCATTTCACACCAACGGTCCAATTAACTACAGTGCCACTACACCTAAAGGAACAACAGTAACTACCCCGCCACTGCACTACCCTAATTGCTCAAGACTAACGAGGCAATTAATTATGGCACAGCAGTTACCTAATCACCCGACTCCCACACCACACGTCTTTTTTATTTTAATTATTTCCTACGTAATCCTGGAGTCGACCGTCTTTCTAATCTTAAGATTATTTACGAAGACTTGATACGTATTATAAGGTGGTGAATCGGTTACGTTGCACTTTTTCTTCAGCGATTTACTCTCCATAACGTCAACACTCTCTTGCAATTATGTTATTTATATGCTTTTATTATCGACACACTTTGCACCACTAAAATACAGAGGGATACTGAGGTGTACTGTGCAGGATAAATCGCAACGAAAGAGGTGTTAGGACATTACCAGTCACTCAAAAATGTCCCTTAATCCCTTCACTGTAATTCCAGACCTTCTTCCTCTCACAGACGTACTTACACTGGTCCTAAATTACGGGTTACAATAAATCGCTTTGGAAAGAATGAGTCGGTGAGGAGAGGGTGTTACGAGGCCTCCAGATCTCAAAATAGTGTCCCTAATTCCCAGACTATAAATCTAATGCATTTTCCACCAGCGCAGGCCCGTCCATTCATCCTAATCAAGAGGCAGATGCTTATAATACTATCTCATTTATGTAGCGGTCTCTTGGGAAAAACAAACGCTTGTGTTCGTTCTCATTCTTCCTCTCCCTCCCACCCTCTCTCTCTCTCTCGCTCTCTCTCTGACCACCACCATTTCATTTTTCTACTATGCTTATAACATTCAGCTTTTCTTATAATTATGTATGTCTAGTGATAAGCATAATCACACACACACACACACACACACACACACACACACACACACACACACACACACACACACACACTTCCACATACACACACTCCTTCACACTCCCACACAAACACACACACACTCCTTCACACTCCCACACTCACGAACAAAAACTTACACTCCTCTCTCTCTCTCTCTCTCTCTCTCTCTCTCTCTCTCTCTCTCAAGGGAGCCACCAGTTACAAGGAGGACAGTGCTAAGGCGGCTGTTTGTTACCTTCCCTGCGGCTTCTATACTAACACCTTTGGGAAACCGCGAAACACCTTCCTCTCCTACTCAGTTTCTATTTTTGTTGATATTGTTGCTGCTGTTGTTGTTTTTCTTAATGTTCTTTTTCTTCTGCATCTACTTTTTCTACCCTCCTGTGTGTGTGTGTGTGTGTGTGTGTGTGTGTGTGTGTGTGTGTGTGTGTGTGTGTGTGTGTGTGTGTGTGTGTGTGTGTGTGTGCCGTACGTGTGTGTATGTGTGTGTGTGCAGCAGTATGTACGTCTGTGAATGTATGTGCGTGTGCGACCCTGCGTGTAGGTATGCGTATATGCGTCTGCATGTGTGAAAAGCCAGCGGAGTCAGATAACATCATGGGTTTCAAATATCAGAGGGTTCCCAGTAGTGTATGCTGTTGGAAGTACTCTGGCGTAGGTAGAGGTGGCGTAGGTAGAGGTGGCGTAGGTAGAGGTGGCGTAGGTAGAGATGGCGTAAGTAGAGGTGGCGTAGGTAGAGGTGGCGTAGGTAGAGGTGGCGTAGGTAGAGGTGGCGTAAGTAGAGGTGGCGTAGGTAGAGGTGGCGTAGGTAGAGGTGGCGTAGGTAGAGGTGCAGTGGTGTTTCTGTGGCGCATGTTTCATATATTGTATACAGTATGTGTGTGTGTGTGTGTGTGTGTGAGTTTTATTTACCAGAATTAGGGGCTTCAGTGGTATGTTCATCTTTTATATAAATTAATAGGGGTGGGTTCATCAATGGTAGTAGTTTCATTTTTACTTTATTTATAGAGGTAGTTTCTTCATCAGGTTCAGTTTCATTTATGTCACTTAAATTGGCTTTCTTTTTGTGTCTTTCCCACTGACTATGATCTCCATTCTTCTAACAATCTTCTCGCGACTTCGAATTGAAAAGATCTGGAATTTGTCGTTTTCCTTACTTTCCTTCGATGGGGCGAGCTTTGCAGGCGCTCATCCTTTGGTTCTTTTTTCTTTTATATTAGAGAAATACAGTACTGCATCGTATACGTAAATTACACGTAATAGTAATTTGTTTAATGAAAGACGGAGCTCAACTAGAGAGGGATAAAGTTAAATAAGGCCTGAGTCGACTCGAAATACACTGAACATTGTTTTATGAAGATTGGGTTGTAGGTAAATGGTGTACAGTATATGCTGTACACACACACACACACACACACACACACACACACAGTCATCATTATCCTAGCTTCTCTATCTAAAAATGAGAGAGAGAGAGAGAGAGAGAGAGAGAGAGAGAGAGAGAGAGAGAGAGAGAGAGAGAGAGAGAGAGAGAGAGAGAGAGAGAGAGGATGAAAACGTAAAGGAGAGACACGCACGCACCCCGCTGAAAGAGATGACCCTCCATCCAATGACTATGTGTGTGTGTGTGTGTGTGTGTGTGTGTGTGTGTGTGTGTGTGTGTGTGTGTGAGAGAGAGAGAGAGAGAGAGAGAGAGAGAGAGAGAGAGAGAGAGAGAGAGAGACGAGCCACCATCCAGCGACAATCACCCAGCATCCTGTGTGTGTGTGGGGGGAGGGGGGGCACAGCTGAGGGACATAAAAGGTGCTACTGACAGCGGCAAATGACTGAGGTGAAAAGGAGGAAGGCAGAGGTGTACATGCTGCTGTGAACAGGTGTGTGTGTGTGTGTGTGTGTGTGTGTGTGTGTGTGTGTGTGTGTGAGAGAGAGAGAGAGAGAGAGAGAGAGAGAGAGAGAGAGAGAGAGAGAGAGAGAGAGAGAGAGAGAGAGAGAGAACCAATTAGACCCATGCGAGGGGTTAAGGCTAATCATAATAAATACTCATAATACCGACACAGAGTCACCAACACAGCCGGAGATAGAGCTGGTGGAGACAGAGCTGGTGGAGATAGAGCTGATGGAGATAGAGGTGGTGGGGATAGAGCTGATGGAGATAGAGGTGGTGGGGACTAAGCTGGTGGAGATTGAGCTGGTGGAGATAGAGCTGATGGAGATAGAGCTGGTGGAGACAGAGCTGATGGAGATTGAGCTGATGGAGATAGAGCTGATGGAGATAGAGCTGGTGGTTGGGAATAGAGCTGATGGAGATAGAGCTGGTGGTTGGACGGGGATGTGAAGTGGGCCAAGCATTATAGTATCATCAGAAAAGTGGATGGAACAGAAGGATCAGAAGAAAGGATAAGGAAAATACTAATACAGGAGATAAAAAAAGAAGAATCAGGAGGAGAATCAAACAGAAGGATCAGGAAAAAGGGGGAAAAGAAAAAAGGAAGATTAAGAGGAAACAGTAACAGAGGAGAGAGGAGGAGGGGTGTAAGTGAATTAAGGTGCTACATGAAAACTCTCGCCCACACACTGCACTTCACTTACACTTGAGCTGATGAGGGGAGAAGAGGGGAGGGGAGGGGAAGATGAGGATGGAAGAGGGGAGCGGAGAGAGAGGAGAAAATGGGGAGAGAGAGAGAGGGGAGAAAAGGGACTGAGGAAGGGAGAAGAACGAGAGAGTAATAGATGAGGGGAGAACAGAAGAATGTAAGTCTGGTAAAGGGGAAGAAAGAGAGGAGAAGACAAGAGTAAGTGTGGAGGGTGTTGAGGGAAGAAAGGGGATATAAAAAGGGGGTGAGGGGAGGACGAGAAGGAAGAGAGAGAGGGGAGGAGGAGAGGAGATTGAGAGGGTGGTGAGAGGAGATTGAGAGGGTGGTGAGAGGAGATTGAGAGGGTGGTGAGAGGGGAGTAGGCTAAATTAATGAGGTGACGGTAAAGGGAAACAAGATACTGTACCAGAACTGGATGGGGAAGAAGAGGGCGTAAGAGAGGAAGAAGAGGGTGTGGAAGAGGAAGAAATGGGGAGAGGGATAGTGAGAAGGAATGAGAGGAAATAAAAAGAAGAGGGGAGCAGAGGATAAAACAGCAGAAACGAAAGGGAGATGCGTAGTAAAAAATAACGAAAAATAAAGAGAAAATGAAGAGGAAAGAAAAAGGGGGGGTATAAGAGAGGAAGGAAAAGAGAGCAGAGTATTGAGAAGGAATGAGAGAAAAGAGGAGTCTGACCCGAAAAGATAAAACAGAGGGAAGAAATCAGGGAAGAGAAGAGGAAATCGAGGAGGAAAAAGAGGAGGAAGGTTGTGAGGAGAGTGAGATGAATGGAAAAGGGAAAGCGGAAGGAGAGGAAGGTCTAAGAGGAGAGAGACGGAAGAGAGCACAGAAAGAGGAGAATGCGAAGAGGGGAATCGAGGACAGGAGAGAAGAGGGAGGGGAGAGAAGGGAAAGAGAAAAAGGGGAACGGAAAGAGGGGGAAAGGCGAGGACAGGGAAGATGTAAGAAGACAGTAGTAGGGAAAGTAACGGTACAGAGGAAGACAGGAGCAACATGGAAAATGGAAGGAAAGGTGGAAAGGGACAGGGAGAGAAGAATGGAGAAGGGAAGGGAGAGAAGAGGAGAGGAAGGGAGAGAAGAGGAGAGGAAGGGAGAGAGAAGAGGAGAGGAAGGGAGAGAGAAGGATGGGAAGGCTGAAGAGGAGGAGGAATGAAAGAAGAGAGGGGGGAGGGAATGAAAGAGTACACGAGGTAAAAAAAAAAAAAAGAGGAATGTAGCAAGGAGAGGGGGAGAGAGAAAAAAAGAGGAGTCAAAGAAAGGAGAGAAAGGGAAGGAGCGAAGAGATACAACGTGATAGGAAAGGAAGCGTGAAAGGAGAGGAGATAAAAGAAAGGAGTGACAGGAGAAAGTGGCATAGTAGGGAGTGAGAGCATAGGGAGAGAGAGAGAGAGAGAGACAAGGTGGGGAGTGCTAGGGGAGAGGGAAGGGAAAAAGGGAGAAGAAGGAAGGAAGAAGGGAAGAGAGAAGGAACCAGCAACATGAAGAGAGAAAAAAAGGAAGAGAGGGGCGATGATGAATGCGGGAGGAGGGGAAGGAAGAGAGGATAAAAGAAGATGAAGGGGAGACGAAGGAAAGAAGAGAGTGGAGGAAGGGAAGGAATGGGAGAAGGGAGGGAGAGAGGGGAGAAAGAGGAGAACGCAGCAGTGAAGGATAGACGGGGCAACAGGAGAGAAGAGGAGGAGGAAATGGAAGAGGAAATACGAACAGATGGATAATTGAATGAGGAAGGAAGTCGGGAAATGAGGACGACAGGAGAGATTATAGGAGTGAGAGGGAAAGGGTGACGGAAAGGGAGGGAGAGGGAGGACGAGAGGAAGAGACAGTACTAAAGGAGAATGTCAACGAGAATAAACAGGGAGACAAGAAAAATAAAAAACAAAGATCGAGAGTAGGGGCTAGGGAGAGGGCGACAGAAAATGGGAGAGGAAGAAAGAGAGAAGAAGAAAGAGAAGGATAAAGAGAGGGATAAAGTGAGGGGAAGAAGGAGGGTTATGAGGAGGAAGAGGGGATGGGGGGGAGGGAGGGGAGGGAGGGCAAGCATCAGAGTTGGAGGAAGTTGGTAACGAAGAAAAAACAAGCCATAAAGAAGAAAAAAAAAAGGGGGGGAAAGACAGAAAAAAACAACAAACTGTGACATGAATTAAAAAAAGACAAAAGAAGAGGACGAAAGACAGAAAAACAATGCAGTGTGACAAGAAGAAAAACAAACCATGAAAAGAAAAAAGAAAAAGACGAGACTAAAAGCGAAGAATGTGTGTGTGTGTGTGTGTGTGTGTGTGTGTGTGTGTGTGTGTGTGTGTGTGTGTGTGTGTGTGTGTGTGTGTGTGTGTGTGTGTGTGTGTGTGTGAGAGAGAGAGAGAGAGAGAGAGAGAGAGAGAGAGAGAGAGAGAGAGAGAGAGAGAGAGAGAGAGAGAGAGAGAAATCTAGTAGTAACAGCATTAGGAAAACACTCTACTAATCCCTTCTTCAGTACAATGGCGTCCCTTTTCACGTGACTATAGGCGACTTATTTTTATTTGGCAAAAATTCCTAACCCCTGTTGCTCAGCTGATGGCCATGTGAAGTCAGACTCGATTGAACTTGTAACCAAGGAGACTCAGACCCGTATTCTCTTCGGTTATGTTCTCCCTAGCACCTCTTCCTTAGCGATTTATTTTTAGGAATGGCTGGTTAACATTGGAGGTTATGCATGCAGAGAACGGCGATATTAGAATGGCTTATGCAATTCGGATATGGAGTAAGTTGCTCAGGAGGTGGTAGGGAGCAACAACACAGTATTTAAGTAGGAACAGTGGCCCAGTCCCCTCAGATGAAAACCGACCCACTATTTCTACTATTAACGCAAAAGGAATTTATTAAACGCAACGAAGACCTCTGGCAATGAAGAGGTGAAGCAAATTTTAAACAAGGAAAAAAAAAACAGAAAAAGAAAACTGGAAGACAAAAATAGGAAAACTGAAAAAAAAAACAGGAAATATAAAAAAAAATAGGAAAAATGAAATACAGGAAAACTGAAAAATTAGAAAAACTGAAAAAATTGACAGAAAAAAAAATCCTCTCGCAATAAAAGGGCAAAGTAAATCCCAAATGACGAAAAAAATAGGACAATAAGAAAAAAAAATGAATTAATAAAGGCTAAACTTCTCACAAGATCGCAAGAAGATAAGAAAAGGAAAAAAAAAAAAACTAAAAATTGTCTTAAGATGGCCAACCTTCTCACACGATCGCGATAAAAAATATATAGAAAAAAGAAATATAAAAAAAAACATTGTCTTAAGATGGCCAAACTCCTCACAAGATCAGGCGAAGATCAGACGAGCCCTAGACAGTGAAAAATTGGAGGAGCAAGAGAAGTGACTCCCGGAAAAAGAGCTTATAAAACTTCCCTCAGCATCGGCAGAGGAAAAGACTGCGACGATGGGAGACTGGAATGGAAAAAAAAAAAAAATCCCTGACTAAAACTCCGTCCCAAAAATATTGATAACAATGATAATAATAAAAAAATAGTGATACTCATAATGATGATGATGATAATAATAATAATAATAATAATAATAATAATAATAATAATAACAACAATAACAATAATAATAATGACGATGATTGCAATAATGATAATAAAATAACAATAATAATAACAATAATAATAATAATAATAATAATAATAATAATAATAATGCCATTGTTACAGTGATCAGCGAAGTAAATGAAAGACAAATAAAACCACTGTTAGCGTGATCCACAAAATTAATAAATAAAAATAAAACAGGTATCAGAATGACCCACCAAATTATGATCAACCAACAGCCTAAATGAAAAACAAATCCAGGTAAGAGCTATTCACATCTAAATAACAAAGTCGAGCTGTGTAAGTGTGTGTCCCTCTGTGCGTTTGTTCGTTTCTTTCACGAGAACGGTAATAGATATCGACCCCATTCTTTCTGCATAAGGTCGTTGTAAATCCAGGGTGTGTTAGAAAAATACCAAACAAAAATTTTGGCAATCGCGCGCGACGCAACGGCGCGATTTTGTCGGAAATCGCGACACGCGAAAATATGAGAAAATCATTTGTTCGACTTTTTGATCAGAACTTGTCACTGTGGGCTCAATAATGGTATGAAAATAAATATAATGGTACCTGGAAACATTACGTGATGGAAAGGTTATTAGTTTGTCCAGCAAATTTCTGCGGGTAGGCACTAGTAAATAGTAAGGTAATATATGAAAAATAAAACAAGTGTGAAAGTAATCAATATAAATAACACAAAAAAATAGATGATCCACAACGTAAGAGTAACAAACTAAAAGAAAAAATAAATGCAGTTAAAACTGATCCGCGGAAATGAGATAGAAGAAAATGAGGATGGAAGGCAGGAGAAGCAGGGAGCACTAAAAGGTGATATTAAATTAGGAGATTAATTAAGGATGGCGTAGTGGGGAGAGAAGTAATGAAGAGAGGAGGTGGAGAGGAGGAAGATGGAGAGACGAGGAGGAGAAGAGGATGAGGAGGAGAGGGAAAGGACGGGAGGAGAGGAAGACGGGAAGAGGATGGGAAGAAGGTATGGAAGACGATGGGAAGGTAAGGAGGAGGATGGGAAGAGGAGAGGACGACGAAGGGAGAGGAAAGGAGGATGGGAGAGAGGAGGAAGAGGATTGAAGGAAGATGGGAAGAGGATGGGAGGAAGGAGAGAAAGAGGATGAGGAGAGGACAGGATGAAGATGGGAGGAGGGTGCGGAAGGGAAGATGATGGGAAGAGGAGAGGCAGAGAATGGGAAGTCGAGAGGAAAATGATGAAGAAGAGAGGAAAATGATGGGAAGAGAAGAGGAAGAGAATGGAGAGGATGGGGTGAGGAGAAGAGGACAGTCGAGAGAGAACAGGAGCTGAAAAAATAAGAAGATTGAGAAAGACGATAAAACAGGAGAAACGAAATGAGGAAAACAGAGGGCAGGACTGATAAAGAGAGGAGATGGAGAGGAAGAGGACTGGGAGAAGATGAGGAGGATAGGAAAAAAGTGAGGAAGAAAATGAGCGAAGAGAAAGTGAGAGGAGGAAGAAGACAAACACATACGACATAAGCTAAATAAAAAGAGGAAAAGAAAGATGAAGAGAGGGAATGGCGAAGAGGAGGATTGGGAAAGGAGGAGGGGGGGAAGAGAATGCGACAAGAGAAAGGCAGTACGAATATTTGGGAGACGGAAGATGAGAAAGTTCCCTAAAGTTACAGACAAGCAAACTTAAAATCCAAGAAAACTTAAGAGGAACTGTAAAACTTCACCTAAATATTATAAAGTAAAGGACTGAACACATACAGATGAGATGAAGTTAAACCTGGAGAGGGAAGTTCAGGAGCCGATGAGAAAATGCTACGGCAAACTCGAGAGAGAGAGAGAGAGAGAGAGAGAGTGAGAGAGACTTAATTGGAGTTCTCTGAAGAGGAAGCGGTGAGGATGAGACAGAAAGATGAGAGGGAGGAGGAGGAGAAGGAGAAGGAGAAGGAGGAGGAGAAGGAGGAGGAGAAGGCGGAGGAAAGAACAGAAAACAACGAAGATTTCTGAAACAACGAAAAGGAAGAATGAAAACGAATAGCCAGAGAGAGAGACACGAAGCTGAAAAATCTGGAATTGGGGAGGGACCAGAACTGTGAAAAACTGAAAGACTATTGGCAAATGAAAAAAAAAAAAAAAACGAAAGAGATAGAAAAAGTAGAGACGAAACAGAGAAATATAGGAGGAAAGAATAACCGAGTGACACAAGTGAGGGAAGAACAGAGGAACAAAAGAGAGAGAGAGAGAGAGAGAGAGAGAGAGAGAGAGAGAGAGAGAGAGAGAGAAATGTGGAGGAAGTGAAAACGAGAGGAAAACAACGCCATAAAAATCAGGAAGAAAGGGGAGAAGAGGGATGATTGGAATTAAGTCGGGCACAGGAGGAGGAGGAGGAGGAAGAGGAAAAGGAAGAAGAGGAGGAGGAGGAGGAGGAGGAAAAGACAGGAAGACACGAGAAATGCAGAGGGAAGGATGAAACGGTCAGATAAACGAATAGATAGATAGATAGATAGATAGATAGAGAGAGAGAGAGAGAGAGAGAGAGAGAGAGAGAGAGAGAGAGAGAGAGAGAGAGAGAGAGAGAGAGAGAGGAATTCAGTGGAGTAAAATTCGTTAAAAAAAAACAAGAGCAAAAACACGAGAAAAAAAGACAGATGAGTGAAAGAAAAAGATAAAGAAGAGAAGATCACTAAATAAACACTGAACAATAACCGATAACGAAACTAACGACGGGAGAAAAAGTAAATAAATAAATAAATAAAGAAAGAAAGAAAGAGGCAACAGAAAACCATAAAACGAATTCAGGAGAAAATCTGTAACACTGAATTAAGAGACGAATGAAGAAAAATTGGGTGAAATATAATGGAGAAACGAAAAGTAAAAAATAATAATAATAATTACGAGAAAAGACGAAAAAATGAAAGGAAAAAATTAAAACAATGAAAGAGGAATTCCCGATGATTTGCAGAGGAGGGAAGAGAAAGAGTAAGAACAAATAGAATGAAAAAAAAATAATAAAGACAGAAATAGTGATGAGAAAAATGCTAATGAAAAAGGAAAGTAACGAAACAGAAAAAAAAACTAAAATATTAACGGAAGGAAAAATAGCCAGGGTGAAGATATATGTAAAGGAAGAGAGAGAGAGAGAGAGAGAGAGAGAGAGAGAGAGAGAGAGAGAGAGAGAGAGAGAGAGAGGAGGGGAGAGAAATGATGAACGAAAGACGGGAGAAGAATGGAAGAGAACACAGAGGGGAAAAAGCAAAGATAAATGACGAAAAAGGAATAAATATACGGAACAGGGGAGGGAGAGAGAGAAAGGGTGATGAGAAAAAAGCAACACGGAGGAGAGAGATGGAACAGGAGCATGAGAAGCAAGACTAAGGAGAAGGGAAGGAAAGACAGATCGTGGAAGGGGTGTGGAAAATGTATGAAGAGAAATGGGTAAGAAAAGAGAGAGAGAGAGAGAGAGAGAGAGAGAGAGAGAGAGAGAGAGAGAGAGAGAGAGAGAGAGAGAGAATGAGGGACTGGGGAAAATAAACAGAGAAGACGGAGGAAAGTTGGAGTGATTAACTGGAGGAGAGGTAAGGAAAGGAGGGAAGGAAGGAAGGAAGGAAGGAAGGAAGGAAGGAAGGAAGGAAGGAAGGAGGGAAAGAGAGGAGGAAGGAAGGAAGGAAGGAAAGAGAGGAGGAAGGAAGGAAGGAAGGATGTAAGAAAGCTAAAATGAATGAACGAGGGAAAAGAAAGTGAGAATGAAAAAAGAAAATAGGGAAGGGAAAGAAGGACAAAGAAAACGTATCCAGTGGGTGGGGAGGAGATACTAAAATAAAATTACTTGCTTCTCAGGTTAAGTCAGAGTAACATATCGCCGGCTCCAGGAAGGGGAAAGGTGCACTATGGCCGAGGGGACAAAACCAAGGCGATAGACAATAAAAAATGGATAACGAAAATAAAAAAAGATGGGAGCACATGAAGAATCCTGGGAGGAGGAGGAGGAGGAGGAGGAGGAGGAGGAGGAGGCAAAAAATAATAAGGCGGATCCAAACTTTCTGATTACCTGAAAAATTCCTATGTCTTCCTTCAGCAGCAAGACGCAGTCCTTGTCGACCTGGTTGGGAGGAGGAGGAGGAGGAGGAGGAGGAGGAGGAAGACGAGGAGGAGGAGGAGGAATTATAGAGGTGTAAGACTTCAGACATTAACCAACATTCTAAGCGCCTGACGAAGCCCAAGAGGAGGAGAAGGAAGACTAGGAAGAAAGGGAAGAGGAGGAGGAGGAGGGGGGGGAGGAGGATGAATGGGGGGGAAAAACGGAGATGGAAATGAGGAGGCAGGTGAAGGATCAGGATAAAAAAAAATAAAAACCAAAAAAACGGAGACGAGGAAGGAGAGGAAGACCGAACACGAGAATTAAAAGAAAAAGAAAAAATCCTGGACCAACCTTCGGACCGTCTGAAGAAGCCGTCGTGCCTCTCCCTCAGTAGCAAGACGCCCTCCTTGTCGAATTGGTGAGAGGGGTGCGCCGCCAAGGAGGCCAACTCGGCCTTGTTGAACCGCATCCCGCCGCCTCGCCACACCTCTGCAACACATGAAAAAACATTATTACTTCGTGCAACACCTCTGCAACACATGGGAAGCGATTATTACTTCGTGCAACACCTCTGCAACACACGAAAAAACATTATTACTTCGGGAAACACCTATGCAACACGCAACATATGATTATTCTCTGCAACACCTTCAGACCCATTACTTGCTGCAACATTTGATTCTTCTCTACATTAACAAAATCGGCCTTTTTCAATTGCAACCCACCGCCTCCACACCTCTGCAACACATGGGAAAAAGTCTCTCTCTCTCTCTCACACACACACACACACACACACACACACACACACACACACACACACACACACACACCACACACACAGATAGACAGACATACATAAACAGAAAGACAGACACACAGATGGACAGAAATCCTGATGTGCTGTATTACTGAATGCATATTACGGCACAAAAGAAAGACAAAGTACGGAACAAAAGGAAAGCGAGATTGGGCACAAAGGAGGGAGGACACAGAGACGCAACTGCCTCACCTTTCTAATTCCCATGCGGATGAACCTCTACCACCCATGTAAAAAAAAATAAAAATAAAATAAAAGAGCCTATTCCTGGAGGGATATATGGGCGAGAGGAACCCACAAAAAAAAAAAGAGAATTCCAGATCCCAGAACGATGAGGAAGATAAATGGAGTAGACGGAAGCCAAGGGTACCTCTGGGTGAAGCTATACCAGAGATTAAGGACCTAAAAAAACTAAGGGACATGGGAGTGAGCAAACCCACCTAAACTTACATTGTTTTTATTCTAGCTCGGTCCAGATTTTCGTCCTTTTGCAGTTTATTTCACGTAGTTCAGTGGCAGAAAAAGATACTATAGCGCTACATCATTTCCACAACTCTTCTTCGTAAGTATACTGTTTTTAATCTAGCTTGGCCCAGATTCTCGTCTTTTTGCAGCTTATTTCACGTAGTTCAGTAGCGGAAAAAGATAATACAGCGGCTCTACATCCTTTCCAAAACACAGAAAGGTCTCCCCTAAATATGATAATCTGCCTGAAGCCTTTTATTCCATCTTGACCTTAGTTCTATCTAGTCTTTGGTTCTATCTAGTCTTTACTTCTACCTATTCTTTTGTTTTTATCTAGTCTTCGGTTCTATCTAGTCTTTGGCTCAATCTAGTCTGTGTTTCTTTCTTCCATATCTTAAAAGAAAAGATAAGATGTTTCCCCCCTCCCCTGGACCTTTGCTTCCCTTCTTGGCTTCTTAATGTACGTCATGTTTCCTTTCCCTTTTCCCTGCGTCTCCCCTTCAAGCGCTCTCTTTGTTCGCCCCCTCATTCCTTATTCTCCGCCTCACTTCCCCTCCTCCCTTTACCACAACTTCCACGCTTCCACACTTTTTCCTCTATTCATTATGGATTGCCCAACTCCGCCCTAAGCAATTGTCCATTCTTCCTGTTTCACACAACGACTCCCTGCCTTCTTTCTTTCTCTCTTTCTGTCTTCTTTCCATCTTTAATTTTTTCCTTCTTTCTTTCCTTCGTTCCTTCATGGTCTCTTTCTGTTATTCCTCATTTCTTTCATCTTTTCGCTGCTTCACCTTCTATCTCCAAAAATTATTTCTTCTCCCCACACAACCCTTCTTCCTCCCCCCTTTCCTCCTCTCGTAGTCCCTTCCCTTCTTTCCTTCCCTCCCTACTTTGCTCCTTCCCCTCTTAGTTTCCCTTCCTCTTTCTTTTCCACCCTTCGCAGTCCCCATCTTTCCCTCCTTCCCCCCTTTCATAGCCCCATCCCACCCTCCTTCCCTCCCATCATAGCCCCATTCACTCCTCCTCCTTTCCTCCCATCACAGCCCCATTCATCCCTTCATCCCTCCCCTCGTAGCTCCTCCCCCTCTCTATCCACCCCTCTCTCTCCCACTCCTCCCCACCCGAACATCCTCCGTACACCCAACCCTTACTGAGTGTAATTTATTTAGCATTTTATTTAACAGGTAGCGGCAGACCCCTTACCTGTGCCCACGAGAAAGACAACTCGCTTTTAACAAACTCATTTTAAACTCCATATTTGTGGTACCGTGAAAGCTGTCTAATATCTGTGGGCTGTTGCTGTTACGAAGGACATATTTAGACAGGAGAGAGAGTGCAGGGTGAGAGACTGACTAGGAGAGTGTATGTAAGCTCGAGTTGAGGGAGAGGGAGACCGGGAAAGGAAGGAAAAGATTACGCTACAGCTCTACATCTCTTCTGATACACTTCTTCGTGACTAGATATGGCAATTGTAGGCCGACAGTATCGAGAGAGAGAGAGAGAGAGAGAGAGAGAGAGAGAGAGAGAGAGAGAGAGAGAGAGAGAGAGAGAGAGAGAGAGAGAGAGAGAGAGAGAGTAAGAAAAGCCGGAGACAGCAACGCACAAAGACTATAAAGGAAAATGAAATAAGAGAGAGAGAGAGAGAGAGAGAGAGAGAGAGAGAGAGAGAGAGAGAGAGAGAGAAACCCGAGAAACATGAGTCAGTGTATGACAGTAATGAAAGAGAGAAGGGAGGAGGGGAAGGAAGGAAGAATGGGAAGGGAGAGAGGGGTTGGGAGGGGGGTAGGGGTAAGAGGGAGGGTAGGGAAAGGGAAAGGGGAAGGAGAGGGGAGGAGGAGAGGAGGGTGAAAGGAGGGAAGGGGAAGGGAGAAGAAAGAGGCAGGAGGAAAAAGAAGGGAAGGGAGAGGGGAGGGGAAGAAGAGGGGGTGGGGACTGAAGGGGGGAGAGGGATGGGGATGAAGGGGGCGTTGTAAGGAGGGGTGGAAAGGAGAGGGGAAGGAAGAAGATGAAGCAGAAGAGGAGGGTTGAGGAAGGAAACAAAAGCGGTGAAGGAAAGGAGGAAGAAGGAAGGAAGAAGGGACGAAAATTGATGAGAAGGCGAAGGGAAGAAAGTTAGTAAGAAAGGGAGGGAGGAATGTGTAAGACGGGAAGAAGAAGAAGGAGGCAGTGGAGGAAGGAAAGAAGGAGGAAAGGAATGAGGGGAGGAATTCAGGAGGAGAGAGAGAGAGAGAGAGAGAGAGAGAGAGAGAGAGAGAGGGGGGGGGAGGGAAGTAACGGAGGAACAAACGGAAGATGGTGGGGGAGGGGAGATGGGAGGAGGAGGAGGAGGAGGAGGAGGAGGAGGAGGAGGAAGAGACGGCCATGAGCAAACCGGAAGAAGACGGGGAGGGAGGGAGGAAAGGGGGAAGGGGGAGGAAGGGAAGGGGGAGGGAAAGGAGAGAGAGGAAGGAGGAAAGTTGGTTAAGTAGAGGGAGGGGAGAATGTGGTTGGGGGGGGTAATAAATGGGGCAAAGTGGAGGAACAGCGGAGAGAGAGAGAGAGAGAGAGAGAGAGAGAGAGAGAGAGAGAGAGAGAGAGAGAGAGAGAGAGAGAGAGAGAGAGAGAGAGAGAGAGAGAGAGAGAGAGAGAGAGAGAGAGAGAGAGAGAGAGAAAGTGGTGAAGTGTGCGAAACAGGAAGGACTGCCAGAGGACAAGAAGGAAGACGATACGAAGGACAGGATGGAGGAGGGAAGGAGGGTGGGAAAGACGGAGGAAAGAAGAGAGAGGAAGAGGGTGGAAGGGAGGGAGGGACGAAGGAAGAGGGAGGGAGGGACGAAGTAAGAGAGGGAGGGTGGGAAGAAGAAGAGGAAGAGGAAGGGGGAGATAGGGAAAGGAAGAGGGCAGGAGGGAGGGAGGTGGGAAGGAAAGACGAGGGAGAACGGAAGGAAGGGGAGAGTAGGTGGAGATATAGGGAAAGAAAGAGGAAGGGAGGGAGGGAGACAGGAATGGAGAAAAGAGGGATGAAGTAGGAGGGTGGGGGTAGAGACAGGAAAAGTATGAGAAGCAGGAGGAAGGAAGGAAGGACGGGGGAGGGAGGAAGGAAGAGAGTTGGAGGCTGCGAAAAAGGTGAAGGAAGTGGAGAGCAAAAAGGAACATATCGGACGAAGAGAGACAGGAACAAAGTGTGAGAACTTACAATGGAAGATAGTGAGATGAAGAAAGGACTGGAGCAAGGCGTGAAATGTCGAGTAGGAACCAAGGAGACGGAGAGGAAAGTGGAAAAACATGAAAGGGGACAAAATTTGAGAGATTGAGATTGCAGGGATGAGACACACATGACAAAAAAAAAAAAAAAAAAAAAAAAAAAAAGAAAAAGGAAGAGGAAAATCGAAAGAAGGGATATGTACAAAAATCTCTCTCTCTCTCTCTCTCTCTCTCTCTCTCTCTCTCTCGAGGGGTTAGAGATATAATGGGGTCTTGTATCGTAATATCAACTTTAATGACGAGTTACACGTAAAAAAAAAACAACCATTACCTCTCTAATCTCTCACTCCGCACCTGAGAGAGAGAGAGAGAGAGAGAGAGAGAGAGAGAGAGAGAGAGAGAGAGAGAGAGAGAGAGAGAGACATCCTTTAGTCATAACTTCATTACTAGTTTCTCATAAGCTGAATAAAATCGTCTGTAAAAGAGAATAAAATAAATCGTCCCTGGGTAGCGAAGATACCTATTCTCGTCGTCTGTGGAAGCTCCCTAACACCTCTTCCTAAGCGATTTATTTTCCTTATTACACCCTGCTCTCCTCTTCTGTGGTATATATTTTAATATCACAATACCCTTCATATATAACGTGCAAAATTATGTCAACCCAGCCATATCGTAAAATAAATCGCTTAGGAAAAGGTGCTCGGGAGCCTCCTTAACCTACAGGAAGGAGGAGGAGGAGGAGGAGGAGGAAGAAAAAGGTGGTTGTAGCTTCCGTGTTTACCTTACCTAGATACACTTTTATTCTCTTCCGTACGAGTGTGTGTGTGTGTGTGTGTGTGTGTGTGTGTGTGTGTGTGTGTGTGTGTGTGTGTGTGTGTGTGTGTGTGTGTTATACTTTCGACCAATCCGCACTTTTAAGACAGAAATAGTCTTAAATAGGCCCCTAATATGTAACAAGTCTTTCTTCTTTCACACTTATCACTAAACGATTATAAGTCACCTCAGGAAGTTTTCGTAGTGAAGGGGTTGAAGTAATCTGAGTACACCCCTTCAGTACGACGGTCTTTTTATATTTTATTTTTCCTATTAACGACCTTATATAAATGCATCTCGTAGTAAAGGGACTGACATTAAATTGAAGTGTATAACAAGCATCATCAAGTAATTAGTTTTCGTGGCAAATAACAGATCACTTTTACCTCCCCTTTCCTCTCCATACAGACTCATGTACTACTATATTGCAATGATAATCAAGCATCTTAATATACATTCAAGGCATGTAATCATCAACTGTAGTTTGTAAAGTAGAAAGAGTAGGTGCAGAAGGGGGGATGGAGAGGGGGTAGGTAGGAAGGGAGTGGATGGGCAGATGACCAAACGCAACTCTTACTTTCGCCTCCTCACTCCCACTCAATACGGCAATTCTTTTACTGTCACACCACAATAACAATCGAGGTTCAACTTTCGCTTCCATGACGTCCCGTGGCAAACAAGAGCTTGGAAAGTATTTAACAGATTGTGGATGCTATTTTCGCGAGTCTGTTTCCCTCGTCACCGGAATTATATTGTATTACCAACTGAGCTTCAATTTTACAGCCAAGACAGTCAACAACAGCTTATGAAATTCTCTTAGTATCTGAGGAGTAAAAAGGGGGAAAAATATCGAATTTGATTTCATTCTCCGATTCTTTCACTTCCATGACCACCTGACTTTTAACTTTCAAATAATTATTGAGATTCAGCCCCTGCTTTCAATTTCTTACTGAGTCTCAACCTTTATTTTCAGGACTTTCCATGGCCAAGAACAGCATATGAAAGGTAAGACAAAACGAACGAAGGAAAAACAAAAAAGGAGTCTTGTACTCTGTCTTCATCGACTGTACACTCACCAAAAATAGTTAATGCACACTCAGTACATAAAACGAATTTACACAACAAATGTACCTGAACACTGAACAGATTTACACAATAGTCTGACATTTCCTGAGGCAAGATATAACTAACCAACACATTCCATATTTCGTCCTTGTGCATAGTCCATCAGAAAGTGATTGATTAAGAGGCACATTTATAACATCCACTGATATTCACACTTACTTATTCCATTCCCATTAACTGCACAAGATTTGTTCCCCCTCTCCTTTAGCAGCAAAAATTCGTATATGCAAATTTAGATCGTAATAAGGTCAAGAAACAAAATAGAAATAAAAGCATTCTCTATAATCCTTGCATAGAAGTGTTAGAACTTTGATTTACTATTCTGCTTAACACCTGTCGATCTAATTAGGGAGTGAGACAAGCCTTACGTAGACAGAGGGGGTTCACGAATTATGTACTCTTTTCTGCTTTATTATAGTTTTATTTAGCTTAGGAGACGCCTTTATTAGTGAAGGGGTTAATGAATCTTTATATACCCCTGCCTTAAGCTGAATAAAATCGTCTGAAGGTAGCATGAGTAAAAAAAAAACAATAAAAAAGATACACAATTTTGAAACATTGGAAGGAAAGTGAAGGGAGGCTTAAATAGCGTTCCCTGTGGCTCCCCACCCCCCCACACTCCCCAACTTAACCACACACACACACACACACACACACACACACACACACACACACACACACACACAGGTAGAGTGAGGTTTGCGGTTAGGTTCAGACACACCCATGGGAACTCTCAATCCACACACACACACACACACACACACACACACACACACACACACACACACACACACACACACACAAGCCTCCCCTACTCACACCTCAAGCATACAACACTTCACTCCCACATTTTACATAACAACTCTCTCACATTTAATCAACAAAACACAACACCAGGAATCTAAAAACTTGCAAATGTAAATCAACAACAGCAGCCGCCACCACCACGTTTACGCTCACCCTAATTTACATTTACAACGGGTACAGCTGTCAGGACCTCATTTACATACAATTTACATGCCTGATGGGGGCGAATTTGTTGTTATTCGAGGTTAAAAAGTATATTAACATTGTAAACTGCACTGAGTCAAGCTCCTATGGCTCACTAAAATGAATAGCTGTGATTATTTTATTTACACAGAATTTACGCACTTAATCTACTACACAGAATTTACGAATAAAAGTTACATACAGGATGAGGGAAATTATTACTATGGGTTAAATACTCAATTAACACCCAGTATCCATTTACATATTTACATGTACACGTATATATATATATTTACATTTACAGGCTCCTATGACCCATTCACTGTCATTAGGTGGATTATTTACAAGGACAATTTACCTAGCTCTCATTTATATATAATTTAGATACAATTTACACACATGGGAAAGATAATTACCCTCTTCTACCTGTATAAATCACTCAGGTTCCTCTCTAATTATTATCATACAAATTATACAATCCATTATACACATATGCTTAGTTCCGTTTGAAGAAATTTTACAACTGGCGAAATACAATGAAAAATCCCATCTCAGTGTTTATTTCTGATGGTTCAATTTTTCCCATATATATTTGTCAGACTCTGGGATGATTCTCTCTCTCTCTCTCTCTCTCTCTCTCTCTCTCTCTGTACATAAATATTCATGCGATACATAATATACAGATTCACACATACCGGTACATACACAGAAAAGAAAGGCTGCTCTATGCACACACACACACACACACACACACACACACACACACACACACACACACACACACACACACACACACACACACAATCGATGCAAAATCACGATCAAAAGTCCACACACACACACACACACACACACACACACACACACACACACACACACACACACACACACACACACACACACACAATCTATGCAAAATCACGATCAAAAGTCCACACACACACACACACACACACACACACACACACACACACACACACACACACACACACACACGTCACGTCACCTGTTACGGGTCTCCCTCCATCCGCTTCCGAGCCTCACCTGCAAATCAAGAACAAAAATATTATCATCTGTTACAATTTCACTCTCACCTGGATATCGTGACTGCCTCATTTACAAAAAAATTACATGCAGGGAAGGTGAAAAAAAAATTATATTATGTTTTTATATATTTTTAATTTGCCTTCCTTCCTTCCTCTGTTCATCCTCCGTAAAAAAAAAAAAAGGAACACTGCAGCTCCTATGACCTACTCTCAACTGAACAAAATCGTCTGACATTAGTTGGAATATTTATAACACAATTTTCAATATTTTTTCTTTTTTACACTACCTACACGCCGAAGGAAAAGAAAAATGCCCCGTTATTCTCACCTAAAAACTCTTATTAATATTCTAAGCTACTTTAACTCAGGCCCCTATGACTCAATTTTGCATACCTGTGGACTCAGAGGCATAAAATTGACATGCTGGATGGAAAGGAGAAATTGTGGTTTTTTTCTCCCTTAAACCTCCATTAAACATTCTAAACATTATTAACACTGAGGCTCCTATGACTCACTATCGGCTGGGTTAAATCGGTAAACCTTAGCTGGGATTCAGAGTTAATAAATTTCCATAAACATCGGTGGACTCTCTCCCTCCACGTAAATCGGTCAATATGGCTGGTGAAGACGATGTTATTGAAGTAAGAATCCAAATAACATCATAAACTACTTCTTGATGGAACACGGTGATGATGATGATGATGATGATGATGATGATGATGATGATGATGATGATGATGATGATGGTGGTGGTGGTGGTGGTGACGATTATAATGACGATGATGATGATAATGATGATGGAGGTGGTGATGACGATGACGATAATAATGATAATGATGACAGTGACGATAAAACTTCACACACATCACCAAACTCTCTCTCCATGCACATCAGCCAATATCAACATTAAATAACTGCAGACTGGATGTAGTTCGTGCAAAAATCCAAATAGCATCATAAATTGGTTCTTGATGGGATCCGCGTGTGAGTAATATTATCGATACAGGGCAATTTCCATCCAGGAGACGCTCACGAACAGGAAGGAGGAAGAAAAAAATATGATACTGGCAGAGAATTATTAAGGGAAATTCGAGAGGTACCTGAGCTTTCATTACCTGAGGATGGCAATTAGTATCATCGTTCTGAATGAGTTTATTTTTTCGGTCTTCGTTTATATCTCGTCATACAGAGGGGTAAGTTTTTTGAGCTTAACTGGGAGGTAGTCAGGCTAACTGATAAAAAGTGACAGCATAGTGAAAAGAATTAAGTGTAGGGGAGATAGTTACACCCCTCCACATGCTATCCACTTTCAGGTGTAGGTGTATCAGTGACAAACCACAAGGGGCCCAGTGTAGAAACAAGGCCCTAGTTAAGCTTTCCTTGTCCCCTTCCCTGTTCACTCCTACCTTCCCCTCTCCCGCTCCTCCTCCTTCCCCACCACCCCCTTCCTTTCCCCTGCCACTCCACATCCCCCCTTCACCCCAACTACTTCCCCCTGCCATCCCCTCTTCCCCCATCAAACCATCCTCTCCCTCTCCCTCCCAATCCCCTACCTACCCCATCACCCCTCTCCCTTTTCCCCTTTCCCGCCACCCTCCCTCCCCCTCCCCATTTCCCCTCCACATGACTACGGTCGCCTATGTTCAGCGTTCATCTGCAAGGCATTCTGGTCCAGCATGAATATTAATACTCGGTAACGCACTTGCTTTCCACGTCCACACACCCAACAACAAAACACACGCCAACGCTACGTAAATCCTGGATGAAACACATTACTTCTATGGCTTCTTTCTTTAATTTTTTTTTCCCCGGGCTTCCCCTATATGGATTTAGTGAGTCTCGGATAAATATTAATAACAGGTACACTTGCTCTCCGCACCCACCTGCCCTTCGCCAAAACACACACCAACAATACAGGAGGAAGAAAAAGGAGCAAAAGAGGAGGAAGATATTAAATACTGAACAAATCCTCTCTTCCACACGTTTTTATTCAGCTTGGGATGAATTTACGAACTGGAGGATTGTGTACCACCTTCGGTATCACTTTCACGACCAGGGGCTGTCCTAGGATTAAAAAAAAAAAAAAAGGTCGATGAAAAACAGCAAGATTAAAGAACAAAAAAAAAGTCATTGTTGTGAAAGGATTAATATAAGGACTCCCTCTCTCTCTCTCTCTCTCTCTCTCTTACTTCTCGTCGTGTTTATTCTAACCTGACAAAGATCCCTCACCTCTTTACCTCTACTGATGGCCAGGTATAATCAAACTAGAGAAATTTGACTAGTAACCAAGGAGACTCAATCTTACCTCATACCTAAGGCTACGTACTGAGGTTGTGGTAGTGATCCAGTTCCGTCAGATAAACACAGACAGACGGACGGTACACAGCGCTGGGAGGAAACTGTGTTCAATTACCGGGGGGGAGACTCACTCGCCCGAAGGCATTGATTCAGCCACACACACACACACACACACACACACACACACACACACACACACACACACACACACACACACACACACACACACACACACTCTCTCTCTCTCTCTCTCTCTCTCTCAATCTAACCCCATTGACCTCCAGACTCACTCCTCTCTTCCTTTATGTTTTTCTCTTATTTTCCTTCTTTCCACTATCTTTATTCTCTCTCTCTCTCTCTCTCTCTCATCACTGATAAGCCTGTCACTCTTCTTATCTCTCCCTTCCTCTCCCTTTCCCCCTCCTTTACATTTCCCCACGCCTTTCTTTATCTACCTCTTATCTCTCTCTTCCAATTACAGCTCTCTCTCTCTCTCTCTCTACTTCCTCCTACCCTCTTTTCTAGACATCTTAAAATTTCTCCCTTCCTCCATCTTTTTCCTTCCGTTCTGCTTCTTTCCTTTCCTAACTTTTCGATCCAAGTTCTTCATCCAGATTCTTACTTCAGATATTTTTCACTTTTTTCTTTCTCTCCCTCTGCTTTCCTTCCCCTCTGCCATTCATTTACTCTCGTTTGCTTCCTCTCCTCCCCTTCTCATTCTTCTCCTCCTCTGTCAACTCCTTTCCTATCTTCTCCGTCGCTTCTCCCATTTCCTCTTCTCCTTCTCTTTCTCTCCTCTTCTCTCTTCTCCTTCGCTTTCTCTCCTCTCCTCTTCTCACCTCTCATCTCCTTCGCTTCCTGTTCTCGCCTCTCCTCTCGACTCCTCTTCAGTCCTCTCCGCCATTCTTCTCTTCTCTTCTGAACTCCTTTTCCTCCTCTCTCTCCTTTCTCTTTCCCTTACCATCAAACAGTATACAAGTGAGTCCCGCTGCCCTGTGTGGTCTCTCTCTCTCTCTCTCTCTCTCTCTCTCTCTCTCTCTCACACACACACACACACACACACACACACACCACTTCTCGCCCCCTTATCATCAAACTCTGTGTCACTGCTTGCGTGGCCATCTGCACAAGTTGGGGGGAGTGTTACCCTGATAAGTGAAATGAACAGGAGGTGGAGGTGACAGGCTGATGATGAAGATGAAGATGATGATGATGGTGGTGGTGGTGGTGATGGTATGATGGGATGCATATGTGCCAAAGTAAAGGCTGATGATGATGATGATGATGATGATGATGATGATGATATTTATGCGAAGTGCTATTAGCTGGTAAATATGACGACGACAACGACGACGAAGATAATGATGGGAAGTGACAGAATCTGCTAATGATGATGATGATGATGATGATGATGATGATGATGATGATGATGGGACCGCGATGGCGATTCCGGAAGCAAGAGGTTGCGAGTTCGGATCCCTGTCCGGCAATGAGACCACTGAGCAACGCCTTCTTTACCCCAGTCTCTTCGTGTCCTTGGAAAAAAAAAAAAAAAAAAAACAATTAGGACCTCACCTGGAATTCACGGACACACTTACGATCGATTTCCTGCCGTAACTTAAGATCTGTTTTTTTGCAGGATGAACGAGGGACATGAATCTGCAATCTTCGTCCCTCCTACGAAAATAAACATACGATAATTTTCCTCTCATAACTAAGATTGTTTTTTTTCGTATCAGGAACAACGACACAAGGGAAGGTTCAGAATTCTCACAGCCTTATCCATCCTGGGAAATTAAATTATAGTTATACCAGGGGTTTATGTGTGTGTGTGTGTGTGTGTGTGTGTGTGTGTGTGTGTGTGTGTGTGTGTGTGTGTGTGTGTGTGTGTGTGTGTGTGTGTGTGTGTGTGTGAATTAGGGACCTGGATCGTAAATCGAGGGTTGCGCGTTGTTGTTTGAATGTTTGTGTGTTTTCCTTGTCAGTCACTCAGGGGAAATTCGGATAAATGATGCTGGGTACGAGTCAACATTAGCCCCTTCAGCTCGATGGAGGAAAGGAAGGAGGGGTAGAGACGAGGAAGGAGGCATGAAGAAGAGGGAGGAGAGGTGGAAAAGAGGAAGGAAGGGGTGGAGAAAAGGTAGAAGGGGTGGAGGAGGGGAAGGAGGGGTGGAGGAGGGGAAGGAGGGGTGGAGAAGGGGAAGGAGGGGTGGAGGAGGGGAAGGAGGGGTGGAGAAGAGGAAGAAAGGGTGGAGAAAAGGAAGAAGGGGTAGAGAAAAGGTGGAGAAAATGATGAGGGAAGAGGAGAGGAGGAGAGACAGGGGAGGCAAGGAGGAAAGGGTGAAAGGAGATGTAGAGAAAGTGGAGATGGGGAAGAGAAGGAAAAAAACAGAACAGGAGAGATGCGAAGAGAGGAGGAGAGGAAGGGATAGGAATGAAGAGAGGAGGAGAGGAAGGGATAGGAATGAAGAGAGGAGGAGAATAAGGAAAGTTGGTAAGAAAAGGATAGGAGAAGATAGAGATGAAGAGATGGAGGATGGCAAAGAGGAGAGGTGAAGAAAAGAGAGGAAGGGATGGGGGATGAAAAAAGAGGGAGCAAGACAAGGAGGAGAGAAGGAGAAAGAGGAAGGAAAAAAGAGGTTGGGAGAAGAGGGAGGGAGAAGGGTTGAGGGAGGGGGAAGGAAAAGATGTGTGGCCTGCATGGAGACAGAGTCCAAGAAAAGATATTCCGTTTAGAAATAAGCACGGGACAAAGGCGTTAGGGGCAGAGGGAGAGGGGGAAGAGGGAGGGGTGTGGTGAGGGGGAAGAGGGAGGGGTGTGGTGAGGGGGAAGAGGGAGGGGTGTGGTGAGGGGGAGATGGTGAAGGAAGGCGGGAGGGAGGGAAATATGGAGGTGTGATGAGGTGACAGCGAGTGGTATGAGAAGGGAGAGGGGAAGGGAGAGGGGAAGGGGGTGTGGTGAAAGAGAGGGAAATGTGTGGTAAAGGGAGAGGGGAGGATAAGGTATGTGAAAGAAGGGAGAGAGGGAGGGGTATGTGAGGGGAGGGGGGGGAGGTATGGTGAACCAGGGAGAGAAGTGTGGCGAATAGTGGTGAAGATTGAGACGGGGGAAGTGGTGACGGGGTGAAGAGTCATGGTGACGAATGAAGAGGGGAGAAGACAGGGGGTGGGGAGAGGGGAGAGAGAAAAGAGGGAGGGAGAGGGAGCAAAGACAGGACAGTAAGAGGGTTGTACATTCAAAGAGGCTGAGAAAAGAACACCAGTTATTATGAACAAAGACACTACGGAGACGATGAATTAAGAAGGAGGGCTGGTGGGGGCAATCTCTTAGATACAGCAATATGCATAAATAGAACCGTGTGTGTGTGTGTGTGTGTGTGTGTGTGTGTGTGTGTGTGTGTGTGTGTGTGTGTGTGTGTGTGTGTGTGTGTGTGTGACGAGGAATACTAAGCAAAGATATTTTTTTCTTACTCTATCATGCTTTTCATATTTTCCAATTGAGAAGGGAAGAAATATGTGAAAATCAAGAGACAGAGAATGAGAAACGGAGAGAAACAGGAGGAAAAATGTAAAAAAAAAAAAAAAAGTGAAGAGATGGAGAAGCGCAGGAGGTTGAGACTTGGTGAGGTAGAGAAAGAGGAGAGGGGAGGAGGGAAAGAGGAGAGCAAAGGAGGGAAAGAGGAGAGCAGAGGAGGGAAAGAGGAGAGCAGAGGAGGGAAAGGGATTGGTGACTTACGCTGAGCTCTTAAGAGGATCACCACACGCTGCTGAATGGTGTGTGTGTGTGTGTGTGTGTGTGTGTGTGTGTGTGTGTGTGTGTGTGTGTGTGTGTGTGTGTGTGTGTGTGTGTGTGTGTGTGTGTGTGTGTGTGTCAGTGCCAGAGGTGCCTAGAGGACACGACTCACCTCTCAATACCAGGGACATCCACAGGTGCTCTCTCTCTCTCTCTCTCTCTCTCTCTCTCTCCTCTACCTGACACGACTTAATGTAACTTGTGGGGCTCCATGTCTCCACTACACACACACACACACAAACACACACACACACACACACACACACAATCTTAAACTGAAAAGGATAATGATCTAATGTGGACGTCTGACCCCCATATTTAGAAAAGCTATTAACTGGGAAGCAAAAACAGAATCGGCCCGACTTGGATCCTCTCCAGATAAGAACAGAGATGAATCAATTGCAAGATATGGAATGGGGTGAGTAGGAGAGAGAATGGAGGGGAGGTAGGGAGGGGTGAGGAGGAGGAGGAGGAGGTAGGGAGGGGTGAGGAGGAGGGGGAGGTAGGGAGGGATGAGGAGGGGGAGGTAGGGAGGGAGGGAAGCAAACACAGTATACTCCACCTCTATTCGTACCTTAAGAGGGTCCAAGTCGGGCCAAAACTGTTCTATCTTTTTCATTAATATGTGTGTATAATTTTTCATACAGATAATTCACGGCACTGCAATACCAGGAAACACGATACTGGCAGGACACACGATACTGGCAGGACACACGGCAGGACACACGATACTGGCAGGACACACGATAATGGCAGGACACACGATACTGGCAGGACACACGATACTGGCAGGACACACGATATGGCAGGACACACGATATGGCAGGACACACGATTATGGCAGGACACACGATAATGGCAGGACACACGGTAATGGCAAACTTTTTATCTATCCACTATAGCTACCGTTGAACGATAGATTTTTTGGAAACTTCATGGACTTATTCCTGGGCAAATTTCGAGTTTAAAAAAAATCCATAACCACATGGGTCCAGTTCTCAGCCGTGTCGGAGCTAATTACTGAAACCTTATGGGGGGAAACAGCTTACCTCATAATTAAACAGCTTACCTCATAATTAAATAGCTTACCTCATAATTAAACAGCTTACCTCATAATTAAACAGCTTACCTCATAATTAAACAGCTTACCTCATAATTAAAAAGCTTACCTCATAATTAAGTAGCTTACCTCATAATTAACCCTAATGATCATCACTAATTGTACCTCAGTAATGGTTGAGAAAAAGGCTAATGTTAATACAGCCTCTTATACACGAAATTAGCCCCAGAAAACAATTTTATGTTTCTCAAAAAAAAAAAATATATATCCTGCGACACCCAATATACAATGTCCCAATCACCCCCACTTGGGCTAATTTTCGGCCATGCTGGAAGGTCTGGATTAGCGGCTGGAAGGTCTGGAATAGCGGCTGGAATGGCCGGAATAGCGGTTGGATGGTCTGGATCACCGGTTCGCCCTCTGTATGTTGGGTAGGAGACGAGGCCTAACCACTGGGGGTAAGAAAATGTGTGTGTGTGTGTGTGTGTGTGTGTGTGTGTGTGTGTGTGTGTGTGTGTGTGTGTGTGTGTGTGTGTGTGTGTGTGTGTGTGTGTGTAAGTGGGCTGGCTATCCAAAATCAATCGACTTCAAACAGATACGCGCAACATAACGGAGTTCAGTATGCAAAATAAATCAATAAGAAAAAGGAACTAGGGAGCAACATATGTCCCGGTGTATGTGTGCATGTCTGTGTGTGTATCTTAGGTTTGTGTACGCATATGTCTGTGTCTGAGCATATGTCTGTGTATCAGCCTGTGTATGTCTGTGTGTGTGCGTTATGTTTGTGTACGGATATGTCTGAGTCTGTGTATATATGTCTGTGTGTGTATCAGCCTGTGTATGTCTGTGGGTGTGTAGGCGGGATGGTGGGTGGGGGTGGGTGAGTGGGTGGGTGGGGGGGAGGATAAGCTAGGCCTACACTGCCCCGCCTCAGGTCATACTGGAACCTACACATCGGGCCCTGTACCACCCTAGGCAACATCACATGGAACTAACACTCTTTTTATTAACACCCTTCCAATAGTTTGACTTTTCCTCTGCCGCTGTTTCCCTTCCTCCTCCTCCTCCTCCCCTTCTTCTTCTTCTTCTTCTTCTCCTCCTCCTCCTCCTCCTCTTCAGTTTTTTCGAGGTCGAAGTGATTATCTGGGTAGCTCATAACGCATCTCTCTCAGCGGTTAATTCAGCACATTACGCCTTAAATATTCTCTTTTAGGTTACTGATGGAAGGTAAATCGATAATAACACATAAGTAACAAGCTAAACAGTACTAAGATGTGGTTTGCAAAAAATAAATCGCGAATAAAAAGGTGTTAGGAAATGCTACATACAATTAACATTACAACTTTAAGCCTAATACGAAGACCATCATACCATAGTGAACAGATTATAGTGATTAAATAATATGAATACGACGACGGCGACGACGACGGCGACGATGATGATGACAATGATGATGATGACAATGATGATGATGATGCTGATGATGATGACAATGATCATTTTTATTTTCGCTATTTCTTTTTTCACCACAATGATCAGCCAAGTGCACAACTGACGGCGGGAAAAAAAATCACAAACATCCATTTCCGAAAAAGCCTCTGTCTGATGTGTATATTTTGACACACACACACACACACACACACACACACACACACACACACACACACACACACAAAACAGTCGAATTCTCTGTCGATCTGTGTCCCTTCTGTCTCTCGGCGTTCATTCGTGTTGCGATGACTGAAGACTATTAATCCATTCACTGCTGTATTATATATATATTTTATTTTAATCCATACAATCAAAAGACTACAGTATATATCCCTTACTGTACAGCTAATTGTATGATGTAGTTGCAGGAATGTATTGTATAGTCTTTGGAGGGTGGGAGAGGGAGGGGGAGGCCGAGGATGAGATGGAGAGATGGAGTGCAGAGGTATATGAGAGAGGGGGGTGTGAGCTGGGAGCAGGACAGTGAAATGGCGGGGGACAGGGCGACGTGGAGGCGATTTGTTTGTGGCCACCCCGTACGGGATTAAGGCGGCTGGCAATAGATAGATAGACAGATAGATTTTTTTGCGAACTCAGTGTGGTTACAAGCCCTGTTCTAATATATATAAGAAGGTAATATTGAAAAAGTAAGTCTGGGAAAATGTAACGGGATGAGTCGAGGAGAAAGGAAACAATGCACCTCTCTCTCTCTCTCTCTCTCTCTCTCTCTCTATTTTTGGCTTAGTGAGGCTTTTGTTCCGTTCGGGTTAAAATTAGTCGATACAAAAGGAATGGATGACCTTTGACTGACTCTCTCTCTCTCTCTCTCTCTCTCTCTCTCTCTCTCTCTCTCCCTCTCTCTCTCTCTCTAAACATCGAAATCAACATTATGCGTTATTCTGTTCAGCTGCCCTAGGAAAGAACCAGATTTGATGATTCTCAGCCTTGGGTTCCTCTTTTCTCGGTAACCTGACCTAACCTAATCCACTGTACCTAACCAACCTTCACATCACTACTCTAAGCCAACCAAACTTCACCTCACCTCACCTCACCTTATGTCACCTCACCTAATCTCACCTCACCTCACCTCACCTCATCTCACCTTACCTCACCTACACTCACCTCACCTCACCTCACCTAACCTAACTTACCTTGCCTCACCTCACCTAACCTCATCTCACATGGCCTCACCTCACCTCACCTCACCTACACTCACCTCACCTCACCTCACCTAACCCGGTAAAGCCACACCTGGGGGCGAAGTAATTATGGGCACGGCGGCAGAAAACGGATATCGGAAGTGAGTATATCGGGTGTCGGGAACAAGGCTATCGGCATCATGGTTATCGGCTATCGGGAGCGTAAACATCGGCAACACGCTATCGGTAACAGAGCTATCGGCAGCATACTATCGGGAACTTGCATCGGGATATACAAACCCCATTACGATCACTACCTACCGTAACTCAGGTTTTTAAATGCAGGGGGGACAATATGGCTGCTGAATTCTCCTCTTTGACTTATTTTTTTCTGCAGGATGATCAGCGAAAAGAGTCCAAAGTCCTCCCTTGTCTAGTCTTTCCTATATATATATATAAAAAAAGTTACGACAGGAAAATCGATCGTAAAATACATCGGCGTATCCCACCCTTGTATATCGGCAGTGCGCATATCGGGTATGGGAAATAATGTTATCGGTATGGTGGTTATCGGTATTGTGGTTCTCTCTCTCTCTCTCTCTCTCTCTCTCTCTCTCGGTCTGGGGAAGAGAGGGGAGTGAGAAAAGATTACTTCGGTCCTCTTCAAATTTTTTACTTGAAGGGAACAAAAGCCAGACTATGAGAGAGAGAGAGAGAGAGAGAGAGAGAGAGAGAGAGAGAGAGAGAGAGAGAGAGAGAGAAACGAAATAGAATGTGGGATGGGTCTCTTTTTCTGTTTTCTTCGCCTAATAATTACAAGAACGAAACAAAAGGGTGACTGAAGAGAAGAGAGCGAGGAGGAGGAGGAGGAGGAGGAGGAGGAGGAGGAGGAGGAGGAGGAGGAGGAGGAGGAGAAGAATAGAAAAGAGAAGGAGAAAAGATGAAAACGAAAATATGTAAGTTTATCATAAAGAAAATGGTCCTGGCAGTAAAATTCAAAACTTACATTAGGAGAAAGAATAAAAAGAAAAAAAAAGAAAGAAATACCGGATATGAGAATAAGGAGAAGGAAGAAAAAAGAAGAGATAATTTTTTCTTATATGTCCGACTCAGCTTCTTACCTTTTCTCAAAAATGTTTCCTCTTGCGACTTTTTGAAACATACGTATAACTTTTTTTTTTTACCTCCCCCCCTTCGTTTTCTTCCCAGTGCCATTTTCTATGACTTAGGGGATACTCAGAAGGCAGTGGCGACTAGGAGAGACTTGGGGAAAATAGTGTGTGTGTGTGTGTGTGTGTGTGTGTGTGTGTGTGTGTGTGTGTGTGTGGAAGGCGGCTATGCTGTAAGAAGGGCTATGGATATGGTGTATGGTATGATGTATGTGGTTTTACGTGTGGCCGTGAAACTGAATGGCTAAATTCAGTAGCTCTTAACCAACTGGAGGCGCAGAACGTTTTTTTCTACGGGGTCTCAAGGTCACCATTCATCATCAGAAGTATAAAACATTTCTTACGAGAGGGTCCATACCTGTATATAACATTTATCATTCATCATAAACCTAGACCTTTTTCCCCCAACTAAAGATGAAGTAAGTTGCAAAGTTAATGTAAGTGTATTTTTAACCACTTAAGTGTAGCTCCGTAGTTGGCTGAGTGTTCTAAGTCGCTATTAAATTTGCTGTTCTTTTTTTTTTGGTTTTATTTGTGACTTTAGTGCCAAAATAAAGACGACCTGAAATCCAAGATGCCTTTGACGACGGGTACGAGCCAAGACACACACACACACACACACACACACACACACACACACACACACACACACACACACACACACACACTAACTTCCCATGTGACAAAAGGCGTGGGTGTGGCAATGTGCATGAAGCATTGTACACTACGTTGGGTCTGGCATACTGTACAATCAAACAATATAATCTTGTACTCCCAAAGTCAATGCACATATTTTACTTGACAGCAGACAGGTCACCTCTCATACCATATTCAAGGCGGAAGTGTGACGCAAGATATGAGTGTGACAGCCAGCGTAACAACACATGGAGACGGAAGCCTGACGAACTACACAAACACAAGTATGTTCCCAACGTATGACGAATACATATGGGAAAAACTGAAGCATCTGAAACACAGACTAGCAGAGATGAGGTTTTCAGTGTACTTCGCCAGTTGTCAGTTTTCATCAGACGGAACTGGGAAAATAGCTGTTTCTCTGCCGGTACAAAAAAAACACAGGAATCGGATATTTCTAGAGTCGGTCCACATTTTTCGCCAGACGGGAAACACGAAACCTCTCATCCCGTATTCAAAAGCAAATCCGTGACTCTGTACGCAGCTTTAAAAATCCATATACAGTCTGTGAATTCGAAAAATGTTTGGAAATCGTCAACGCGAACTGAAATAAATAGGAAACATGGAGGAACGGAAAATGGAGGAAAACGATGGAATTCCAATAACACTCTCAAGGTCGGAACAACTCTAGTATTCAATTTCACCTAACGCTAGACGATTTTATTCAGCTGAGAGTGAGTCATGGGAACCTGGGTGTGTTAATAAAGGTGGATTTCCTTCACCTACATCTAATTAAAATAAATCACAAAAATATATATACGTTAAAGGGTCTGAATGAGATACGCATGAAATTAAAGAGTGGAAATGAATAAGACTGGAAAATTACACCCAAAAAAACGTTTCCCCTTCTACAAAACGTTTTCCCAAGCTAAAAATAAATGGACTGGCTGTAAGAAGACTAAAATATGAGACGCCATCATTTTCAAAGGATTAAATTACATGCCAAGTCAAGAAGGGACGACAGGAGGGGAGGGGAGGGGAGGCGAGACAAGAAAAAGAAAAGGAGACGGGAAAACAGAAGAGAATGGAGCGGGGACGATGTGAGATGTGGGGACACGAATGGAGAGGAGAGAAACAGATGCGAGAATGAGAGACAAGAAATGAAGAAAGAGGAGACGAGAAGAGAGGAGAGGAGAGGAAAGAAGAGAAGAGGAGAGGAAAGGAGAGAAGAGGAGAGGAGAGGAGAGGATACGGGACGAGAGAAAGAAATAAGAAAAGAGGAACGGAGGGAAGAGGCGAGAATCAGATACGAGAAACTGGATCGGTATGTGTCAGACGCAAGAGAAAGAGGATAAGAAAGAGGAGGTCAGCAAAAAATAGAGAGAAAATAAAGAGCAAGGTTAGCAACTCAGCACCTGACGAAGTGGAGGATGACTTGAAGTACAGGACATCAGATGGTTTTTTTTTTTCTTCTTTTTAATACAAGGTGTCATTTCTTTTTCATCTCATTTACCATCCCATTCTCTGTCTGTCCCTGTCTCTTTTTCTCTCTCTCTCTTGCCCTATTAGGAGCGTAGAGGCCCGGGGCTAGGCTACCCAGTCCCGACATTTAAGATGAGAGTGAGCAATAAACCCCACCAACCCTTGAACAGAAACCCTTACTGACTCAATACAGATGAAGCGTCTAAAATCACTAAACCACCAGGCGTCATTCTAACACACACACACACACACACACACACGCATCATTATACTGGAAGTCCTAAACCAGATTTTTTTCTGAGAGACAAAAGAAAGAAACGGTGTAGCTGCCACTTCACCCAAGCGATCTATTTTAATTCTGGTGTAGCCTTACCTTATTATCAAAGCTGTAATTGTTAGCTCTTCCTTCCTTGACTGCCTCTTGAAACCTCACACACAAATTACAATACCATCTTTCTTCAATCCCTTCTCATTCTTGCATACATCATACAATTTCATCTTCCTTAATCGCGTCCTTCTCGCATGCATCTTAAAATTCCATCTTTCTTCATCCCTTTCTCATCCTAGACTATCTCTAACAATTTCTTTTTTCTGAACAGCGCTGTCAATCTTTTATTCATCTTACAGTTTCATCTTTCTTCATCATCTCACTCTCTTGTCTTCAGTGCTTCTTGTAATTACTGGATCTTACATTTCAGTTTCCATTTTCTCTTCTTCGCTCATCCTCTCAGCATCTGTGTGTGTCAGTTTTCCTTAATTGTTCCAAAGATTTTACCAATATATAATTTTTCCCTTCCCTTATTTTACACTTACCCTCCAAATATGCTTATTTATATTTATTCATTTTTCAGTCATATTTCTTCTGGTTTAATTATCACAAATTATTACTCACCTCAGCATATTA
>NC_136982.1:43961762-43996762 GCF_032717465.1 Coenobita brevimanus | reverse complement strand
TCCTAAGCGATTTATTTTGTTCTTCGTTCTAAGCGATCTGTTTTGCTTATTACACCTTCCTGTCCTCTTCTGTGTCACGTAAATCCTTCTAATATCACCACACTCTGCATAAATAACGTGCAGAACGATACTAGCCAGCCGTATCCAAAAATAAATCGCTAAGGAAGAGGTGTCAGGGAGCTTCCTTAACCACCACTATATAGGCCTTGATCTAAGCCTTAAATGTGTGGTAGGAATGCGTCTCCTTGGTTACTATTCCGTTTTTACTCTATATTGACCCAGATTTTCGTCCTTTCGCAGCTTATTCCATGGAGCTCAGTGGCAAAAAAAAAAAAAAAAAAAAAAAAAAAAAAAAAAAAATATTGTGGCTCTACACCCTTTCCACTGCACTTCCTCGTGACTAGCATCTTTTTCCAATGTAAGACTACCGTAAAAAAAAAAAAATAAATGCTCTACAGCCTCTCCATAGAACTTCCTCGTGACTGGCATCATATTTTCATGTAAAAAAAAACAGGCTCTGCATCCATTCCACAGCACTTCCTCGTGACTAGCATCCTATTTTCATGTTAGTCTACTGTCACAAACTCAGCAATCAAAGTGGAGAGATGCCAAATTTGGGCCACGTTAAAGTAAAAGAGGTATAGAAAAAAAATTACCCTCCTACCTGACTACACCTGGCCAGGAAACTAATTAAAATGGAGTTCATGATTTTTGCCAAGTGATGATAAACACGGTATAGAAAGAAATGGATTTATGATAATTATTCTGACTACTTGTTAAGGTTCACTAATTATTCTAGACAAAGGGGTAACGATACGAAAAATTATTGGATTTAGTTACGCCACGAAGAACGAGAGAGAGAGAGAGAGAGAGAGAGAGAGAGAGAGAGAGAGAGAGAGAGAGAGAGAGAGAGAGAGAGAGAGAGAGAGAGAGAGAGAGAGAAACAAAAGAAGCGAGGGGAGCGAGGGAGCGAAAGAATAGCAGAGAGGAGAAAGACAATGGGGACACGAGGCGAGACACAGGAAGAGTGACAGAAAATAATCCCCCTTGATTGGGAAAATGTGGAAGGAAGTGGAGGAGTGGAGGAGAAAAAGTAAATAGCGAGGCGTTCTTTCGAGGGGAGAGGGTGGAGAGGGAGGGGAGGGGCTGGGTGGAGGGAGGGGGGGAGCTTGGAGGAGGGAGGGGAGGGGCTGGGTGGAGGGAGGGGAGGGGCTGGGTGGAGGGAGGGGGGGAGCTTGGAGGAGGGGGAGGTGCTGGGTGGAGGGTTGGGAGATGCTGGGTGGATGGAGGGGTGGGGCTGGGTGAAGGGAGAGGGGGAGCTTGGAAGAGGGGGAGGGACTTGGTGGAGGGAGGGGAGGGGCTCGGTGGATGGAGGAGAGGGGCTAGGTGGAGAGTAGGGAGGGGTTGGGTGGATGGAGGAGAGGGGCTAGGTGGAGAGTAGGGAGGGGTTGGGTGGATGGAGGAGAGGGGCTAGGTGGAGGGAGGGTAGGGGTTGGGTGGAGGGAGGGTAGGGGCTGGGTGGAGGGGGAGAAGAGAGGCTTAAATGAGGCAAGGGAAGGGATTTCGGGGAGGGGAAGGGGGAGAGGGTGAGGAGGGAGTGAAATGGCTGAGCTGGGAGTGTGTGGGGGAGAGGAGAGAGTTAGGGAAGGGAGAGGGGAGGGATTTAAGGGAAGTGGAGGGGGGATGGGAGGGGCTTAAAGATGGACAATGGGCAATGAAGAGGAAATTTATACCCCTTATTAATTTACCTCAATCTAATTACCTCCAAATGACACCTGCGACTTAGGTGGTATTCCAAGGTGACAGGTGTTGAGAATTACGATGATATTTATGGGGGGAAAGGGAAATACAACACCTTCCTACCTCCTTTCGAGAGAGAGAGAGAGAGAGAGAGAGAGAGAGAGAGAGAGAGAGAGAGAGAGAGAGAGAGAGAGAGAGAGAGAGAATCAGTATAACACCTGCCATATTCCCTGAGGCAGCAAATACACTAAAGGACTTGGAAATTTCGTGTTATTTACCTTTTATTTATTTATCTGATTTCAAACGATTTCCTCTCTCCCTCTCTCTCTCTCTCTCTCTCTCTCTCTCTCTCTCTCCAAAGATACATACATACACACACATACACAGACACACATATGATACAAAGTGACTGAGTGAGAGTACTGAAATAAGGGTCACACTGAGAAAATAAAACCATGAATTATAAGGGAGAAAATAAACTATGAAATAAGGGAGAAATATGGAAAACAGGACAATGGTTTTTAAGTGGATATAGGGGGACAGGGGAGTGAGGGAGGGACAGGCTGTGACAGGGAGAACAATGGGTGAAGGGCAGGGCGGAAAAATGTAGGGAGGGAGAGAAAGGAAAGAATACAAGAATAGGGGGAACGGGTGACGAGATGGGCAGGGAGAAATAAAGAGGAGAATGCATTGTGGAAGGAAGACTAACAGAACAGAGCAGAGAAGGGAGAAATGAGAGTGTGTGGATAGTGGAAGGGAGACAATGAACAGGATACAAAAGGGAGGGATGAATGAGGGAGGGAGGGAAAGTATATAGTGGAAGGGATACAATGAACTGGACAGAGGAGTGGGGATGGATGAGGAAGGGAGAGAGAGAAAGGAGGGGATGGAAGAGGACGACAGAGAGATAGAGAGAAACCAATACTGGAAGGGAAATCACAAACGAGACGGGGAAGGGAGGAGGAAGAAAGGAAAGACAGGAGAGCAGAGGAGAGATTTTGGGAGAGAGTACGTCCAGAAAAAGAGGAGAAGAGAGGGAATATGGATGGGGAAAAAGAGGAGGAGGAGGAGGAGAAATCAGGAAATTCGCCCAGTTAAGAATGAAATAATTAGTTTTGACACGAAGTAGAGATTATCAACAACTATGCGTAAACTTGATCAACTGTGACATCATCCACGAAGATATTAGGGAGACTGACAATGATAATAAAAAAAATAAATAAAACAATAGGCTGGGATAGCAATATAAAATCGCCTGGAAACAGCAGGACTATAATAAAGCAATTTCGAACATAATAATGAAAATAATGATAATAATAATAATAATAATAATAATAATAATAATAATGTCAGAGCAAATAAGATAACACACCAACTGCAGACACTAAAGACCTTTGAAATCTGCTCAACAGCTGCAGAGAGAGAGAGAGAGAGAGAGAGAGAGAGAGAGAGAGAGAGAGGAAAAAATGCGTAACGAGAATGGTAACAGTGAGCTTTGGAGTCGGTCTGGCGTGAAACGGGCTTAGATTGATAAAAAAAAATGAAAGCTGAGGAGGGAAGTGAGAGAGGAAATGACGGTGAAATTGGAGGCGGGAGAGAGAGAGAGAGAGAGAGAGAGAGAGAGAGAGAGAGAGAGAGAGAGAGAGAGAGAGAGAGAGAGAGAGACGCTACTACAACCTCAGCGAGATTTATGTAGAAAACGCAAAATAAATCGCCAAGAAAAAGACGCTACGAACGAGAAAGGCGAAGGTAAGATTCCCATTTTTCTCGTATCGCTTACCTGGGCAAAGAAGTCAAGCTTGGAGATGCGATTCCCTAAGATCTTACGACGAATTTCTTGTCGTAACTTAAGATTTTTTTTTTCGCAAGAAGGGCTTAAGACATGGATTGGTATTCTCGTGGGTTAAGGACGCTCCCTAACACCTGTTCCTAAGCGACTTATTTTACTTTTACACCTTACTCTCATCTACATTCTCTAAATCCTTCCAGTATCGCCATGCTCTGCGAAAATAGCGTACAAAAGGCTATTACCAGCTCATATCGATAAATAAATCGCTAGGGAAGAGGTGTTAGGGAGCTTCCTTAACTGACGAGACGGGTCCCCTCTACATAAGAGGTATTTTTCTCTCTCTCTCTCTCTCTCTCTCTCTCTCTCTCTCTCTCTCTCTCCAATCGTATGGTGGAATGAAGATTAAACTAAGAAAAATAATAGGGGGCGTCCTCGTACTGAAGGTGTTAATAACCCTACCATCACCACCACAAGGACCTCTATTCTCGTCGGTTGAGGAAGCTCCCTAACACCTCTTCCTCGGCGATTTATTTTTTGGATATGACTGGTTAATATCCCTTTGTCCGTTATTTATAAAGAGTATGGCGATATTGGAAGGATTTATGCAACACAGAAGAGGACAGCAAGGTGTACTAAAATAAGTCGCTTAGGAAAATGTGTTGGGGAGCTAAGAATACGGGCCGAGGACACTACTGCGTCTCTCCTTCCATTTCTTCCCTTCTTATATTGGAAGAAGTCATGTAACAAAGAAGATGAGCGTAAGGTGCAATAAACAGAATAAGTCGTTTAGGTAAATGTGTTGGGAAGCTAAGACTACGGGCGAAAGACACTACGGACCAAGGATACAACGGACCAAAGACACTACGGACCAAAGACACTACGGACCAAAGACACTACGGACCAAGGGCACTCCTGCGTCTTACGTTCCTCCATTTTCTTCCTCTCTTGTTGCCTAAAATCCCGCCATTCCCTGCCTCCCCTCACACCCACTAATGCACATTATGGAGGCCAATAACTCCAGGCCTCTCAGGAAAGCACCTCACTATGGCAGACAAATTACCACCAGCGGGGGAATTTTCCAGCCTGGCAGAGTTATGTTACGGGAGCACAGAGGAAAACAAAGAAGACCCGAGTGAGAGAAGTCTGGGAAAAGAGACGCAGTTGCGAAAAGGAAAACAGGGAGGTGCTATAGAAAAGTCTGTGGAGAATGATCTTTGCTTCTTCACTACCAGGTGTCTCTCAGAATAAATACATAAATAAATAAATAACGTCGTTGTAGTGAAGTAATTAACCCCACCTGTCAGGAAACGTGTTTATGTGTCGTTACTGTTATTGTTATTGTTAGTATGTGTTATTCTCTACTGGAAAAAGTTAAAGACAATTCCCACGCACGAACGGAGAGTGTTTATGATTTCTTCACTTTGGAGGGGTATCCAGAGTTCAATAAAATCTATACCGGTAGTAAAGATACAAAAATAAAGGATTACGATAAAGATGTTACGGATACATGACAGTGACGAAGACCTGGGCAGCTTGACGACCCCCGTTACCTGCAGCAGCTGATGATGATGATGATGATGATAATGATGATGATGATGATGATACAATACTCATGGGGTATAAGTTAAGTGTTAGTGCTTGCCTCCAAATGGGGTTTTAATGTCACTGAATAATGAGGGTTAAGCTTTCTAATTTTGTTGTTATTATGATACAAATATAACCTGCACCGGAGAAGCTGCTGTTTCGGAAAAAAAATATGGGAACCTAATGGCATCAAGTTTTAAAAAATGAGCAAAACAGACAATGATATAAACTCAATACTGATTACATTAACAAGTCAAAAATTCGGAGAGAGAGAGAAGAAACCTGTATTAAAGAAATGTCCGTCAGTTTAAATATATTTCCAAAAAATCATCCAGCAATCCAAAAATTTTTCATAAACTCATTACCCCCTGAAGTGCCAGTCCAAAAATGCAAATTAACGGTGCGTGGCGGGCGGGGAGCGAGGCACGGCGCCCCCCACCCCCTCTCACACTCCCTCCGGGGGTCTCACAGCGCTGGCCGGGAATTAGTATCGAGGCGAGGCGGTACTTCCCGGTAGAGTTTTGGCCAAAGTTGTGGAGACTGAGGCGGAGTTACCCAGTGTCCGCAGCTTCATAGAGTGGAGTTCGCTGGTGAGTTGCCTTGTGGAGTTTCCTAGAAGTGTAGTAGTAGAGTTGCCTTGTGGTGGAGTTCCTTAATGGTGGAGTTCCGTGGTGGTGGAGGAGCTCCCTGGAAGGCAGAGTTCCCTCCTAGTGCTTCCTAGTAGTGTTCCCTTGAAAGCAAAGTTCCTTGGCAGACGAGTTTCCTAGTGAGCACACTTCCCTACTGGAGCTCCTTGATATGCTGAGTTCCTTGATATGCTGAGTTCCCTTGTATGCTTAGTTCCTGGTATGCTAAGTTCCTGGTATGCTTAGTTCCTGGTACCTGGTATGCTGAGTTCCCTGGTATGCTTAGTTCCCTGGTATGCTGAGCTCCTGGTATGCTGAGTTCCTTGGCATACTGAGCTCCTTGGTATGCTGAGCTCTTTAAAGTCGCCAGCGCATATGCAAAATAACATGGCAGAAGGTGATGCTGAGGTGTCTTGTAAGTCCATGAGAAGAAGTCAAGGAAAAGAGGCCAGGGATTCTCATTAGCTCATAAGAAAAAAACCAAGGAAAGGTGTTAGACGATTTCTTTAGCTTATGAAACACTAGGAAAACAAAGCAAAATTCGTACACTTTCTTCTGCCCTCGTGAAGATGAGAGTAAGGAGTTGGTATGAAGCTTTCCTATGTCTACGAGAACACGGCGAGGAGGGGATACTAAGCTGTCTCCATGGGCACCAGAACACAGCTTAATATCCAGAAATAAGCTGGTTAGAAAGAGAACAGTCAGCTCCCTTCCCTCACAGTAATAAAATGGGGGGAAGGTGGTAGGGGTGTCTTGACGGCCTTGAGAGTATAGCCTCCGGAGAACATCCCGTCTAAGGAGGTGCTCTCTCAGCCTCGCCAGGAATTAGCGGTCAATGAGGCAAGACTCCTACTGCGAGAGAGGCGGATGGTGGCCAGAAGCTGCAAGGCCATGAAAGTTGAATATTGGCCAGCGAGTAAGAAGGTTGGCCAGAAACGTCTAGGTCTGAGAAGTGGAATGTTAGTCAGAGCGATAAAATGTTGGCAAGAGAGACAGAATATTGGGCAGAGAAACAGAATTTTGGCCACAGAGACTGAAGGATGGCCAGAGGGACAGAATGTTGGCCAGAGAGATAGGGTGTTGGCCACAGAGACAGCAACTGGCCACAAAGACAATATTTGAGTGAGAGAGAGAGAGAGAGAGAGAGAGAGAGAGAGAGAGAGAGAGAGAGAGAGAGAGAGAGAGAGAGAGATACTGAACAGAGAAGACACAGAATTTGGGGGACAGAGACAGAAGGTTAGCCAGAGAGAGAGAGAGAATTTCAGCCCGACAGAGAGAATTTCGGGCGGAAGCAGCTCGGAAAGGAGGACATAATCTCTCGGGAGGGCGGAATAGGACTGTAATGATAACTTAAAGACGAAGGAAAGGAGGAAGTCGTTACTCTCAGGTGTGGCTGGACGAGGCGGGGGTAGGGATGTGGGCGGAATGCTAGTGTGGGGGAAGTAAAGCCACCCTGTTTTCATCTGACGGGACTGGCCCACTCTCACTACCTGAACACCGAGTCTCCTTGGTTACTGGTTAAATCTGTCCTAGAATCTGACTACACCTGGCCATCGACTAGGCTGAAAGGCGCTGGGGGATTTTTAGCACTTGAAAACAGACTATGGAAATCTTCTATGTTGCATGAGAGGCCCTTACTATGCCGCATATATTAGCCTATCTGTAGCAATAAGAGGTAAAATGGCGACATCGTATTAGCGTTTTATCATAGTTCATATCAGTATTCTCGTACATGTTATCTTTATCCACCACTCACTGTATCTAAATTAATATCATAAACAACACACCATATACAGAAGCACACTGATAAGAATGAGGTACCAGTGAGCCTCCCATGTCCACGAGTCTTCTGCAATTATGAAGTTAAGACGGTATCAAAGAACGTAAGCATAAAAAAAAGCAAAAGCAAAAAAGAGAACACGGGACTAAAGAAACGAAGACTTGAAGAAATAAAGACTGAGGGTCGAGTAACAAAGACTCATTATATTCTAAATACGGAAGTGATAATGAAATGTGGCAAACTAGAGCCGTAGAGTTTTGTGACCAAATGTCCTACACGTTAAATACAATATACAGTAAATCACAGGAAGACTAATACCTGCAAATATGGACAGGCTGTGTGACAAAGTGATGAGTGACTGTGAAGTGATGTAGTATGTGGTATGCCAGTGAATGGTGTGTGTGTGTGTGTGTGTGTGTGTGTGTGTGTGTGTGTGTGTGTGTGTGTGTGTGTGTGTGTGTGTGTGTGTGTGTGTGTGATATATGAGGTGTGGCAGTATGTAGTATGATACAAACCAACACGTCTAATATGCTGCCTCCACATGAAGTCCAACATTATAAACTTCATATCCACAACACGTCCATCAAAGGATAAAATAATGCAGCAAAGTTTGGGAAGCCTCATTAACACGGGGGAAAAGTTGGGAAGCAGAGACAGGAACAGACCAGAGGGAGACAGAGAGAAGAGAGTGTGTGTGCCAGCCAGCTTGACTTAGGTATGTGTCTTCCGGTTGAGTTAGGTTAGGTTAGGCTAGGTAGGGTAAGGTAAGGTACGGTAAGGTAAGGTAAGGTAAGGCTCACCTGACCTTCATACAGTCGTCTTCCACTCTCCTTGTGCCTTTTATAAGTCCATCTCTTCCTTGTACAAAAGCTTAAGTTTCCTTGTACTGATTTTCACCTCACACACACACACACACACACACACACACACACACACACACACATTCTAAACCCACACCACATCCCCCATTCTTCCCCTAACCGTACCCCTCCATTCTCCCCCCACTCACCGCCCAGACGCACCCCCACGAACTAAGAAGCGTCCCCCTGGTGTAAGGCCCCGCATACTAAACACACACACACACACACACACACACACACACACACACACACACACACACACACACACACACACACACACACACACACACACAAATTCACTCACATTTCACAGTTTTTCACCCACAAGTGTTACCCTCTGACCACGAGCGGCACTGGGCAGCAAGTTTGGCCATTAATCACTACTGCACAATCTCTCCCCGACCACCGCCCTCCCCAACCTTCTTCCGCATCATTTATTTTCAGCAGCAAAATACACACACACGCCAGCTGGTATAGTTCTTCTACCTTAACTAGCAGGGAGGGGGAGACCGAGGATGAGACAGAGGGATGGAGTGGAGAGGTATATATGAGAGAAGGGGGTGTAAGTTGGGGAGAGGATAGCGAAATGGCGTGGGACGGGGCGACATGAAGGCGATTTGTTTGTGGCCACCCTTTACGGCATTAAGGCGTCTGGCTATTGATATATAAACAAAATAGACCTTACCTTGGCCCAAACTGTCGTCTTTTTGTTGCTTTTTTTCACGTCGTTCAGTTTCAGAAGAAGACAGTGCTACGACTCTGCATCCTTTCCAAAGCACATCTTCGTGACTAACATAATCAGCTGTGGGACCGTATTCCTGATGGCTTAGGAGGCCTCGTAACACCTCTTCCTTGACGGTTTATTTTTGTATTTGGCACCTTAACCTTTTCTTGTATTTTTTTTATATCGACAATGTGTACATTAATAGCATACAAAATAAATCAGATCCTTACACCCCACAAGGGAAAAATAATCAATGTTCTCCATTATAACACCATTTTTTTCAACCCATTCAATCGAGGACGCCTTTACTTCATTCAAGATTACATGATGATAATAAGAGACTAGTGATAAATATATAACCTGATAATAAACTGAACATAACTTTATCTGGCCATACAGAGCGAACAGTATCGTCTCCTCGCCTGACTTTTACGTTCTGATACTGACTGACGATAAGCCCTTTCTCTCTCTCTCTCTCTCTCTCTCTCTCTCTGTTACGTAGGGAGGAGCAAGAGGGATGCCAGGCTAATGAATGCTAATCCCCCAACGCAATCCAGTTTTCCGCGAATTGTTCACGTAAGCCCCAATACGTTCTAACAATACACGGATCACAGGCCAGAATTTTGGAGAGGGACGCCTGCATGTGGTGGCACTGATATAGCCGGGCGGGTCCACTGCTCGGTTATACAAACGTCCCTCAAGTCCCTATCCCCTGAAAGGTAGGGGGCTTCACGAGGGTAACTTCATCCTGTAGTCCACCGGGTTTGCGTTTTATTATGCCTAGTGACCACGACAACAAGGAAAGGCAAATATATAAACACACTAACATTTGCTCCAGAATGTTTGTAACTATAAAGCCGTCCCTGCATTCTCTCCCTACCGTGAACGAGGATAAAAGAGACTGATGCAGGGATTGGCGAGTCACGGTATAAATGGGAGCAAGAAGATCACAGGGGAGGGGTAATGGAACACCGTGAAAGACATAAAACACACACACACACACACACACACACACACACACACACACACACACACACACACACACACACACAATACAAAGACACAGAGGCAGACAAACACAAATACAGGTACAAAGCAAACAGTGAGGAGACAAATATCGTAGGTTATATATTTTTCTGTACCAAGAACAAAGAGGAGAGAGTGCAGAAATTTACCATCTATCTAATTCCTCCTGCCAAAAACAAATTAAGTTACGACAAGCAATAGATTTGGAGGAGGCGGTGGCTGAATCGGTAGAGAGGTGGCCTGCAGCACCAATGGACCCAGGTTCGAATCCCGGCTGGGGTAGGGAAGAGTTTAAGGATTTGAGTATCATTAAAGCATACTTGATTGATCTACCAGAAGACCCGTCGACAAGTCGTGAAAATACCCCCACTAATACCGATACACCAGTTCCGTATGAGACAACCCTAGCATGTATTCAATATGGATGGTGGGTGTTAGTGCCGAAGTGGTGACATGTGGAGGTGTATGGCATGGAGGAGGACTACCTGGCCTTGGGAACAGGCTGTGAAGTATATGACCAGAGTCGCACACATAAGGAAAAAAAATATTCTTGAGTACGCCACCTACATTCCTGGCAGCGCTTTCGTAAAAGAAAAAAACTGACTTTTTTTTTTTTTTGGATTCGAATCAAAGCGCGTCTACTCTGATCCGAAACATATCACCAAAGGATTCTTATAAAACCATCCATTTCGCAGAGTAAGAAAGAAGGAACGACAGACGACCAGGAGAAAGGCAGAGAAAGAAGTGACGGGCAGAAAAAATGACAAAGAAATACGGAAGAAACAGAAAAGACATGAGTAGGACAGGTGAGAGGGAGGAGAGGACGGGTAAATACAGAGGTCTATGAGCGAAAGAAATGAGCAGAAAGAAACAGAATGACAGAAGGCGGGTAGAAGAGAGAAAGGTAAAGAAATAAGGAGGAAGTGGAGGAAGAGAGACGTAGCAGAAGTAAGACACCATGGGGGGAGGGAGGAAAGAAGGGGATTGAAAGGAAGAGAAGAGCATGGAGAAGCCGAAGGATAAAAAACACGATTAGATGAAAGTAAGAATTAAAATGCAGAGAAAGATGGAAGAAGTAGAAGAAGAGGACCGGGCGTGGGGCGGAACGGAGGGAGGGAAGAAGACAAACAGGAGTATGACAGGAAGACAGGAGCAGTAAGAGAGGAATGAACTAAATAGGGATAAAATAAAGAGAAGAAATATGGAAATGATTGAGGAAGGGAAATATGAAGAAAAGAATTATTGGAAGACAGAAGCAGTGAGAAGGAGATGGACAAAAATTAGGTAGAAGAAGATGCAAAGGAAGGAAGAGGATGCGGAAGAAGAAAGACATACCACAAGGAAGACAGGAGGGAAGGAGGAAAGTACACGCAAGGGACTATGAGTGAGAGGACAAAAGACGCGTAAAACCTGGAGGGAGGAAAGAGGAGGGAGAGGGAGGTGAGAAGGTGGAGTGGGAGGTGAGAGGAGGGAGAGAAGAGAGGAGGTAGAGGGAGAGGGAGGAAAGAGGAGAAACAGGCAGGTGAGAAGAGGGAGAAAAGAGGAGGGGCAGGAAGGTGAGAGGATGGACGGGAAGGGTGTGGGAAGTGAGAGATGGAAGGAGAGAAGAGAGAAAGGGAGGTGAGAGGAAAAGGAAAGACGGAGGAGATCACAGAGAGAGAGAGAGAGAGAGAGAGAGAGAGAGAGAGAGAGAGAGAGAGAGAGAGAGAGAGAGAGAGTCCACAACACCCCTGTCTGGCCAAGTTTCCCTTAATACGCAGGTACCCGGAAACCAATTTGCTGACCACTCATTCCGAGAGAGAGAGAGAGAGAGAGAGAGAGAGAGAGAGAGAGAGAGAGATTGCGTTGGATGTTCGGTTTTTCAAGTTACTGACTGAGAAAGGTTTGATCAGTGGGTCTCTCTCTCTCTCTCTCTCTCTCATAAGCAACTCGTCACTATGCTTCAGACTGAGGAAAATACAATCATTTTATCCACAACAGGGAATTGAAGATCAAGATAATGCTTTAAATTCTGATACGAGTGCAATATTAAATTCTCTCTCTCTCTCTCTCTCTCTCTCTCTCTCTCTCTCTCTCTCCTATGACGTAATTACAGAAATTCCAGATTAGAGGAAATATACAGAAAATTAGTGAAAAGAAAGGAGAGAAGAATATGAGGTAAAATAAAAAATAATAATAAAAAAATCAATCAATCAATCAATCAATCTATGTATCTATTTGTCTATCTATCTATTTCTCTCTCTCTACCTACCTACCTATACACCAACCTCCTCGTACTCCAGCCAGACCCAGCCTTTCCATCACTACCACTTCTCCCTGAAGACCTGGCTTCCCTTAGCAGTCAGGTCAGGTGAGGCAGCAGACCCCACTCCTATACCCTCTCTCTCTCTCTCTCTCTCTCCACACCTTTTCCTCACCTGCCAGATCTATCGTCTTCCTTCACCCCCACCCCTCGTACACCCACATCACCCTACATCCCAGCCCATTCACAAATTTAGCTTTGTACACCTTCATTATTCACTATTTTAAACATTCCCCTTCACGTACCCTTTCCCACAACACCCTCTCACAAACACCCACACCCTCACCCACCTACACCCTCGCCCCACACCCACAATCTCCTGCAGCCTCAGCATCTCACACTTTCACATCCCCTCATCTTCACCCCCTTCACTTCCTCACATCTTCATTCATTTCCCCTTCCTCCTAGGCCTCATTTTTCACTCCACCTTTCACCTCTTCACTCTCTTACTCAATTCTTTTCCTCTACCTTCTTCTATACTCTATCCACGTAATAAGGAAAAAAAATAACTTTCCATCTTTTTGGGCCGTACCAAGGCAGTAAGATATGGTGCTGGTCACGAAGAAGTGTTATGGAAACGATGCTGGGCCATGGTATTGTCTTATTCTGTCCCTGAGCTACGGGAAATATGCTGAAAAACGACGAAAATCTCCGCCAAGGAAAAACAAATGAAAGACAGTTCATTTCTCTCACTACTCTTCACTCTTCAGTCATCATCCATTCACTCACTGCTCACTCATTCACACCTCACTCTGTCATTTTCTCACTCTTTTCGCCCCTCCTCTCAATCACCTATCAGTAATGTAAATACTGTCTTTAATAGTAGCTCTATAATCTATCCCCAAAGAAAAACACGTCTTTGTCTAACCCCTCTCTAATTCTCAGTCATCCTCTTCCCCTTCCCCTTTTCCCCCACCCCCACTCCTTATCCTCTCATCTTTACCTGTCCCCTCTCTCATTCCTCACCCCTCACTCTTTACCCAGCACTTCACCCCTCCCCCCTCACTTCTCACCCCTCACCTCTAACCTTCACTTCCCCTCTCACACCCCACCCTCCCCTCGCTCACCCCTCAATTCTCCCCTCTCTCACCCCACACCTCTCCCCTCTCTCACCCCACATCTCTCCCCTCTCTCACCCCACACCTCTCCCCTCTATCACCCCTCACTTCTCCCCTCTATCACCCCTCACTTCTCCCCTCTATCACCCCACACCTCTCCCCTCTATCACCCCACACCTCTCCCCTCTCTCACCCCACACCTCTCCCCTCTCTCACCATTCATTTCTCCCCTCTCTCACCCCTCACAAATCCTGCAGTTCCTTAAGTCCCGCCAGGAGAACCTCCCAGGGTGCATCGAAATTCACTTAAGAGGCCAAACTAACAATTTACTCTCTCTCTCTCTCTCTCTCTCTCTCTCTCCTGCATCTTTTCGCACTTCACCTCTCCTTTTCCATTATTCCTTACTGCCTGCTTCTGTTTCCTCTCTCACCCTTTCTGTTTCCCTCCGTCTCTCTTCTCTCCCTCCTCCCTCCCTGCCTGCCTCTCCCCTCTACCATTCTCTCTCCTTCTTCCTTCCTCCTCACCTTCCTTTCTCTTCTCTCCCTTCCCTCACCCTCTGCTTCTCTCTTGTGCCTCCCTCCTCTCTGGCCTGTCTCCCACATTCCCTCCTCTTTTCCCCTCTTTCCCCTTGCTTGTCTACCCTCCTCCTTCCCTCCCTCTTCCCTTCCCCTCTCTCCACTTGCCTCTATCCCCTCTTTCTAATTCATTCCCTCCTTCGCTCGCTCCAGCCCTCGCTCCCTCCCTCCTCCTTTCCCTTCCCTCCTCTCTCTCCCTATCCCTCCTCTACCCTCCAACTCTTCCTTCCCAACTGATATAATACAAAGTCAAGCTGGAGAAAGAGAGGGAAGTGAAAGGGGTCCAGGAAAGTGCCTACCCCTCTCACTAATTCGTTCCCTCTCACCCTTACTCCTCCTTTTCCTTCCCTCCCCTCTCTCCCTACCCTTCCTCTACCCTTCAACTCTTTCTTCCTTCCCAAATGATATAGTACAGGGTCAAACTGGAGAAAGGGAGGGAAGTGATAGGGGTCCAGGAAGACGCCCCTCACCCAACCCCACAGGGACCCCACGCCACCAAAGCCAAAGGTAAAGGCAATTCTAACTCCCCCAAACTCGTCCTAACTTCTCCTCTCCCACCCTGATCGGATTTTCTTACAGCAAGCGTCAGGGGGCGAGGCGGGGACCGAGAGATAAAAAGTTGCCCCCTTGTTCTCTCTTACCCTACACACCTTCCCACACCAGACCTTTTTTGTCCTGTCTAGAAAGGCCTTGTTCTCCCCTGTCTGGTGATTTTCCGTAGGGTCCTGTTCATTCTTTCATTACCCTTTCCCTGCATTTTCTCTTCGTGTCACTTTAGTCTGTCTTATTCCTTCCAGTAGTTTTGTCTCTCCATTTCTCTCATACTATTTAGTTTCCAACCCTACCTTACCATATCCTACCCTGCCCTGCCCTAACCTACCCTACTCTACTCTACTCAACTCTACCCTACCCTACCCTATCCTACCCTTCCCTACCCTCAGCTGCTTCCGATGTCCACGGAGAACTGATAATATTCTCTTGTAAATTATTAGTGCCTCTTCTAATATAAACAAACAGTTCAATATTTACACTGATAGGGAATATTACCGTGTCAAATGCAGTGATAAAACCGGCAAGGGACAGATGCTACACGCCTTCCCGTAACCATGAGATGAGGGGCCAAAGTGTGCTCGATCCCTGGCAGCACTGGATGAAGTAAATCAGGGAGAACGAGGTAACCAGGCATCCCAATAGTCACATCCATTTCTGTTTGTGGAACTGTATTGTCCTAAATGCACAATACCTTTCACAATGCACAATACCTTTCACAATGCACAATACCTTTCACAATGCACAATACCTTCCACAATGCACAATACCTTCCACAATAGGCTACTTTTCACAATCCACATTACCTTTCACAACCCACAATACTCTCCGTCTTCAAACTACACGAGAGACATTAAAAGGAGTTGACCGAACACCCATAGGTATTTCTCATGTAAATTCTGACATGTAGTATATTTTCTATAAATCACAAACTTAATAATAACAAAAACATTACCCTCCCCCCCCTGTTTTTTTGGGGGGGAAGCAGCCTAGGTATATAGATAGACAGATGATCTTATACTTACAGTTTTTGCAGTACGGCAATCGATGAACGCCACTTACCTGCAAAAACAAAAAAAGTATATTATTAAGAGCTATGTACTTGAGAACAACCAATAAATATATACCACGGTAATAATAATAATAATAATAATAATAATAATAATAATAATAATAATAATAATAATAATGTAGATGTGGAGTTCCTTCAACGTATCCCAACTTTGCAAAAACTTATGTAATCGTCATCATCATCATCAGTTACACACAGAGACAGAAAAATAGGCAGATAGAGACGGACAGACAGAAAAAGACAGATAGATAGATGGACAGACAGATAGATGAAATAGACAGGTAGATAGACAGACATAAACTCTACATATCACAAACAATACACACAACAAAACCCAAAGCCCTGTTAACCCCAACAACCACAAAACTACCACAACAACCACAAAACTACCACAACAACCACAAAACTACCACACAACACACACCATCATAAATCGAACCCAGAACCACAAAACTGCCATCCATAACACCCCTGCCCTCACACCACCATAAATCAAGGGACTCAAACTGAAACCGCCCCCCCCCAAACTGAACCCCCCCCCAAAAAAAATGAACCCCCCAGAACTGAATCCCCTCCAAACTGAACCCCCCCAAACTGCATCCCCTCCAAACTGAACCCCCCCAAACTGCATCCCCTCCAAACTGAACCCCACCAAAACTGAACCCCCCAAAAAACTGAACCTCCCCCTCCCAGACGCCCCCAGAACCCACCCCCTCTTTTGTCTTCCAATCAGGGTGTCGAACATTTTTTCACGAGAGGCAATGTCTGATATTTCCAGGATGAGCACCATCCCATTTGTTTTATATATTTTAAACTGTAGCCTAACTGAACCTAACCTAACCTAACTTAATCAAATCTAACCTAACCTAACTTTGCCTAGCCTAACCTAACGTGACCTGACCTGACCTAACCCAACTTGACCTGACCTGACCTTACCTAACCTGACCTAACCTAACCTAACCTAACAGATTATCAAACTAACCTTACCTGAGACTAAGAATACACACCTAACCTTACCTACACTTTCCTGGGTAAGAAAAGGTGGGGATATGGTACACAGACCGGAAATCAACATCCGTGAGGGCCTAAGGTGGTAATCTGAAGCCTGTCCTGCCGGCACTGAGAGTAAGACAAAAACAATGAAAAAATAAAAAATAAAGAGGTGAAGGATATAGACCTTTCTTTTTGCTTACATATTTTTACTCTATATGGATGGGAAGAAGAATGAAGAATGCCAAATCTTCCTCCCCCTCTCTCTCTCTCTCTCTCTCTCTCTCAAATAAATTCTGTTATCCACAAGACAAAGATATATGAATTTCCCCAGCGTCCCTCACTCCCACGAAGATGTGATCACGGAAAGCGCTTGGGAAATTCGCGGTTGTTATATATTATATTTACGGACGCCACTATCTATCTATCTCTCTATCCAGAGAGAGAGAGAGAGAGAGAGAGAGAGAGAGAGTAAAACCGAGACTGACAAACACAACCGTAACTCAGTAAATATTTGGTCTATCAATTTACATTAGATCAAGGTTAATTTATTCCAGCATAATAATTTGCAGTTGCCGGAGTAAAAATATTAATAAACAAATATAAAGGAAAATCTTCATGGTATCGCACCGTGGCAGTCTAGTTAAATGTGTAGTAATATCATGAAAATATGTAGTTCTATTTTTTTTTTTTTTTTTTTTAATGCGAGGAAGAAGGAACCAAAGGCCATGAGCCCGCAGTAACAGTTCCCTCCAAGAGAAAAACAAAATACAATATAGAGCCAAATTCAAGATCCGATCATTTTGAGATGCCTGGACACACTGCGTTTGAAAGACTGGAGATCATAGGCAGCAGGAAATAAAGACAGAGGGAGACAGTTCCAGAGCTGACCTGTTGCATAAATGAAAGACTGGGAGTAACGGTTAACTCTTGCATTAGAGAGTTGGACAGAAAAAGGATGAGAGTTTGCTGCCCTTCTAGCTGTTTGTGTGTTGTTATTTATGTCTATTTGTCTGTCTGTCTATGTATCTAGCTATCTGTCTGTCTGTCTACATATCTATCTGCCCTCTGTCTGGCTGTCTATCTATCTGTCTTTCTATGTCCTTACTTTGTCTGTCTGCCAGTGTCTCGTCACTTCCCATCTGCCTATCTGTCTGTCATCTTTATCACCTAAATATGTGTTATTTTTCTATGTATATATGTATGTATGTATCTTTATCTCTGTCTATCTACCTATCTATCTATCTATCTATCTGCCTGCCTGCCTGTCTGTCTAACTATAGCCAGATCCCTTAATCCGGAACAGGTGTCCACAAACAAATCACCTACATGTCACCCTGTCCTCCCTCCTCTATCACATACTTCTCCATCCCATCCCTCCATCTCATCCTCGGTCTCCCCCTCCCGTCCCACCTTCCACCTCACTCACTCCATCCCTCCATCTCATCCTCGTCCTCCCCCTCCCGTCCCCCCACTTTACTCATCCCATCCCCCTGTCTCATCCTCGTCTTCTCCCTCCCGTCACTCCACCTTACACACATACTCTCCTAGTCAGTCTCTCACTCTTAGGGGTAGACCAAAGGAGCTGATAATACAAGAACCTGTTTCAATATCGACCCTATCAACTCTCTCATGATAGGGATAACTCTAGTATTATATTCTAGATAAAACCAAAGGATGTATAATGAACTAAGGGCGTATACGAGCCTGAGAGTTTCAATACCCTTATAGCATGACCACTTCCCACGCACGAGAGAGAGAGAGAGAGGCCGGAAAAAATGGACCCCGTAACACTAACATTACTGATATTAGGTAAACACGGGAGCTCTCTCTCTCTCTTCTCTTCTCTTCCCCTCCCTTCTCTTCTTTTGAGAGAGAGAGAGAGAGAGAGAGAGAGAGAGAGAGAGAGAGAGAGAGAGAGAGAGAGCGAGAGAGAGAGAAAGAGAAACATCATAATCCAGGTAGAGCAGATGTACCTATACTACTAATTACTCAGCACAGGTGTGGCGAGGAAAGGTGTACAGGTAAACATCCGCCAGGTGCAATACTAAACACATGATCCGTATTCTCGTCGGTAAAGTTCCCTAACACCTCTTCCTAAGCGATTTATTTTGCTTACTACACCTTACTATGGTCCTCCGTGTTATTCAGATCATTATAATCATCACCCGTGTAATTCAAATTATTATATAATCACCATCCGCGTTATTCAAATCATTATATAATCACCATACTCTTAATAACGTACAAAAATCATATTAACCGGGAATCTAAAATAAATCGCTAGGAAAGAGGTGTTAGGGAGTTTCTATTGAGGGTCCATGACTGTACTCTCTTCCCTTTAACTTGGCCTAAAACTGCATTCTCTCCATCTTGACTACTGAGGCGTAACAACATAGTAACACTAGGATATGGTGCTAGTCACGAAGAAGTGCTATGGGGAGGATGTCGAGCCGTAGTATTGTATTTTTCAGCCAATGTATTACGTGAAATAAGCTGCAAAAGGATGAAAATTGAGGTTAAGTTAAAGAAAAAAGAGTAATGAGCTTGGGTGAGAGAGAGAGAGAGAGAGAGAGAGAGAGAGAGAGAGAGAGAGAGAGAGAGAGAGAGAGAGAGAGAGAGAGAGAGAGAGAGGACGGGGGGAAGGGGTAGGGAGAGAGGAAGGGAAGAAAGGTTGGAGAGTGGAGTGTGGAACTGTTTGAAGATATATATGGGAAGGAAGGAGACTCTAGGTACGAAGGGTGCAAGGGTGCGTGGAGAGGTAAGAGAAGGGGAAAGAGAGAGGAGGAGGAGGGGAAAGAGGGAAAAGGAAGGGAAAGAGGGAAGAGGAGGAAGGGAAATCGGAAGAGAAGTAAAGAGGGGAAGAGGAGGAAGGGAAAGAGGAAAGAGGAAGGGAAAGAGGGAAGAGGAAGGGAAAGACGGAAGAGGAGTAAACAGGGGAAGAGGGGGAAGGGAAAGAGGGAAGGGGAAGGGAGAGAGAGAGAGAGAGAAGAGGAGGAAGGGAAAGAGGGAAGAGAAGCAAGGGAAAGAGGGAAGAGGAGGAAGGGAGAGAGAGAAGAGGAGGAAGGGAAAGAGGGAAGAGGAGGAAGGGAAAGAGGGAAGAGGAGGAAGGGAATGAGCGAAGAGGAGGAGGGGAAGAGGGAAAAGGAGTGCAATGGGGAAGAAGGGTATTGAAAAAAGAAGATGAAAAATAAGGGAAGAGGGAAAAATGGTGGATGAAAGAGAGGAGAAAAGGAAATCTAGCGACGTGAAGAAGGGAAGTGAGGAAGAGACGGAGAGAAGTGGAAGGGGAAAGGAGAGATGATGGAGAAAGACGAAGAGAAAAAAGAGACAGAAAGACACGAGGAAGGAGGAAAAGGGGAAAGAAAGTGGAGAGAAAAAGTGGAGAGGATGGAAGGAAAAAAAGAAGGGGAAAGATGGAAACTGAGTAGGAGAGAAGAGGAAAAGAACAGAGGAAAGGAGAAATAGAAAGATAAAGGGAGGAGGAGAAGGGAAAGGGAGACAAGGACAGAATTGGAGAGGATGGAAAAGAAAGATAACAAAGGGAGAGGAGAAAGGGAAAATGCAAAGGATGGAAAGGTAAATAAGAGATACAGATGAGAAGAACTGAGAGGAAAAAGAAGATAACTGATAAAGCTAGGAAGGGTGAGGAAGGGAAGAGGTCAGTGAAGAGGAGTGTGAACGAATGGCCAATGATAAAAGAATAAGGTTAAATGTAAATGATAAATGAGGAGGAGAATAGCGCCAGAGGGAAGAAAGAATTAATGATGAAGGAAGGAAGAAGAGGAAATGAAGAAAGGAAGAAGAGGAAATGACGAACGGAAGAAGAGGAAGTGAAGAAAGAAAGAAGAGGAAGTGAAGGAGGGAAGACGAGGGACGTGAACGAGGGAAGAAGAGAAAGTGAAGGAGGGAAGAACAGGCACTGAAGAAGAGGGTGTGATGGAGAAAAGAAGAGGCAAGTGAAGGAGTGAAGAGAGTGAATAACAGACTACGAAAGAAGAGAAAGACTATATAAATAAATAAAGGAAAGAATAATCAAGGAAGGAGAGAGAATGAAGCGAAAGAAGAAACAGAATGAACAATAAAAAAAAAAAGATTGAACAAATATGGAAGAGACAGCTGAGAAGAAAAAAAAAAATAGAGATGGGGAAAAAGCGAAAAAAAAAAAAAAGAGTCAAGGAGAGAGGGAAGAAGAAGAGAGGTATGAGAAAAAGAAAAGATGAAAGGTTGTGTAAAATGAAATAAGCGATGAAATGGGGCGAAATAGGACGATGAGGAGGAGAAAAAGCGAAGCGTGAAAAGAGGAGGCGATGGTTAAGCAAAGACTGATGGGGAGAAGAGATAAAAAACAAAGACTGATGGGGAGAAGAGATAAAAAACAAAGACTGATGGGGAGAAGAGATAAAAAACAAAGACTGATGGGGAGAGGAGATAAAAAAACGAAAAAAAACTGAAGTCGAAAACAGGATGATACAGAATGAAAAAAAAAAAAGTGACAAAAGAGAGATGAAGAACAGAAAAAAAAAGAGCAAGAAGAGAAGACTGGAAAAAGAGAGAAAAAAAATAGAATAAGAAGAGAAGTTTGCAAAAGGAAAAAAAAAAGGCGAGAATAAAGATTTAATTAAGTATACAATGAAAATAGAGGGAAGAAGCTATGGCAGGAAAATGAGAAACAGGTAAAGAATAAAAGAGGAGGAAAAGAAGGAAAAAAAAGAGGATAGGAAGACAGGGAAAAAGAGGAGGAGGAGGAGGAGATAGAAAAATAGAGGAAAAGAGGGGAAAAAAAGAGGGGAAGAAGAGAAGGAAAAATGGAGGGGAGGAAGAGGGGGAATAATGAATTGAGGAAGAGAAGGAAAAGAAGAGAAAGGGAAGAGAAGAAAAAAGGAGAGGAAGAGAAAGAACATAAGAGAGGAGGAAGAAGGAAAAAAAGAATGAAGCGCAGGGAAAGGAGGAGAGGAAAAAAGGGGAAAGAAAGGGAAAAAGGAGAGGAGGAAGAGAAGGAAAAAAGAGAAGAAGAACAGGAAAAAAAGGAAGGGTGGGGGAAAGGAAGGGCAAGGTAGAGAAATGAAAGAGTAAAAGAATGAAAGGTAAAGGTGAAAAGGGAAGAGGAAGGTCAAAGAAGAAAGGGAAGTGCACCCAACCAGGAATATACCTCTCAATGGACGATGCAGAAGGAGGAGGAGGAGGCTGAGGATGGGATAAAGAAGAAGTGGAGTGAAAACAGAGACGGAAAAAGATGGAGAAAGAGGTCAAGGAAGAATTTAAAAAGAAGGAAGAATGTACAGTGTATGGCTATTAAAAAAAAAGAGGGTGTGAAAGGGGTAAAAAAAAAATCAAGACGGGCATCCATCCATCCATTAATTCATCTATCCATCCATCCATCCATTTATCCATCTATCTATCTATCTGTCCATCCATCCATCTTGGAATCCCTACTTAAACACATATACCTCTCTCCGTATGATGGAAAAAGGAAGATGGAGGAAATAGAGTAAAATCTGATAACACAAAGAACGACAAACGAAAGAAATGAAGAGTGAAAATGGAAAATAAAAAAAAAAAGGTAAATGAGAAATAGAATGGGAAATTATCTTGAAAAATGCCAAAAAAGTCAAAAACAAAAAAAGTGAGAAATTAAAAGCAGAAAGAGGACTGAAGACGAGTTAAAAGAGGACGGAAGAGGAGTAAAAAGAGGATCGAGAAAGAGTAAAAAGAGGATCAAAGAAGAGTAAAAAGAGGACCGAAGAAGAGTAAAAGGAGAATCGAGGAAGAATAAATGGAGGATTGAAGAAGAGTAAAAAGAGGTCTGAGGAAGAGTGAAAAGAAGACCTAGGAGGACCACAAAAAAAAAAGAGGAGCGAAAAAGAGTAAGAAGAGGAACGAAGAAGAGTAAAAAGAGGATCGAAGAAGAGTAAAAAGGGGATCGAAGAAGAGTATAGAGAGTAAGAAAGAGGTCAGGTAAAGAAATCCTACCTACACAAATATAAATTACATAAATCTCTTCCACTATGACGGAAAATGGAATATGCTAAAACATTGAGAAAAGTCAGAGGAAAATGAATCTGAAAGGTGAGAGGCAGGTGAAGGGAGAGATGGAAGGTGAGAAAAGAAGAGGAGGGAAGAAGGTGAGAGAGGGAAGAAGAGGAGAAAGAAAGAAGAGAATGAAGAGATTAAAACGTGAGGGGAAAGATAGGGAAATGAAACGGGAGAAGGGGAAGGGAAGCGCGAGAGGGAAGAAAAGGGATGAAGTGGGGGAGTGAAAGGTCAGAGAGGGAGAAAGAGGGAACTGAAAGGTGAGGGGAGAAACACGCAAGGAGTGAGAGGTGGGTAAGTGGAAATGGAAAGACAAATTGAAGGTAGAAAGAGGAGAGTGAAAATCGAGGGAGAGGGGAGAAGGGAAGAAGAGGAGAGTGAAGACTGAGGGAAGAATGAAGGAAGGAATGCAAGGGGAGAAGGAGAAGAGGGGAGAGGTGAGATGGAGAAGATGGAGGTAGAAGGAGAGAAGGAGAAGAGGGGGAAAGTCTAGAGGGTGACGGGAGAAACAAGTGGAGGGTGAAAGACGAGGCGGGGAGGTGGTGGGGATGAAGATGAAGAAGTGATGATAAAAATGAAGGAAAGAGAGAGAGAGAGAGAGAGAGAGAGAGAGAGAGAGAGAGAGAGAGAGAGAGAGAGAGAGAGAGCGCCACCTACGGACGACATACCTCTCCAAGGGTTAAGGAGAAAGAGGAACATCTTAAAGAGAAACGCAAGAAGTCTGAAAGCCAGTGGGAAAATACTTCAAACGGGGAGAGAGAGAGAGAGAGAGAGAGAGAGAGAGAGAGAGAGAGAGAGAGAGAGAGAGAGAGGCAAATGGTTTTCGAGGGTAAAATGCAGAAGGAAGACATAAGAATTTTAAGTATTCAGTCCTCTCTCTCTCTCTCTCTCTCTCAGAATCAAAGGGAAGTGGTGATATGTGAGAGGCTTGAAGATGTTCTCTCTCTCTCTCTCTCTCTCTCTCTCTCTCTAGGCACTTGACATCACTTACATATATATAGTTACCCAAGATTCCAAAGTACATGCAAGTAACCGCAGTAACCTCAATTACTCAATACACTCTCTCCCCTCCACTCAATACCATCCCCTCCTAATACCCTCCCTCTTCCCTAACTACCGCTACAACTAAAATCATTATCATCATCATCATCATCATCATCATCATCATAACTAATACTACAACCATCACTACCACTACTACTATGCTACCACCAATATCCACCTACTTCACCACCCATTTCACTCTCCTGCCACCACCACCACAATTACCACAACTACTACAACTACTACTACTACCATTACTACTACTGCTACTACTACTACCTTCATCCTTCCCAGCACAGCCAATCACAACTGCTTAATACTCATTCCCACAAGCTCGCTCGATAACCCCAAACCATAATACTGGGGTCTCTCTCTCTCTTGCTCTCTCTCTCCTCTCTCTCTCTCTCTCCTTCCACTGCATTTGTTCCCAATACATACACAGCCCTAGTGAAGCCAAAACGGTAACCAATTCGACCATGAAGAAAAAAAAGAAAGAAAAAAAGAGAGAAAGAAAAAGAAAATGGAGCAATATCCGATGCAAGAGCCCGGTCGATTTGAAAACTGAAATTTGAGAATATTTTTCGTCATAGATAAATAAATAAATAAATACATAAAGGGTAAACAAAAATCACTTTCATACGAGTATAATATTGCTCTCTCTCTCTCTTTCTCTCTCTCTCCCTCCCTCTTTCTCTCTCTCTCTCTCTCGCAATCAGGACTGAATTGTTTACACTCCATTCCCCTTTAACCATTTTCTACTACCCTAACAAACCCCTTTTTCCCTCCTCCCCCCCTTACTCTCCCTCTCTCTCTCTCTCTCTCCCTCCCTCTCTCTCTCTCTCTCTCTCTCTCTCTCTCTCTCTCTCTCTCTCTCTCTCTCTCTCTCTCCAATCCAATCTCAATCAGTACGCTGCTGTTTACATTTTAGGGTCACCTGCCTCAGTCACTCTTAACTTTTTTGAGAGAGAGAGAGAGAGAGAGAGAGAGAGAGAGAGAGAGAGAGAGTGTGTGTGTGTGTGTGTGTGTGTGTGTGTGTGTGTGTGCGTAACTGTACACATGTACGTGCAGGGTATACTTTTTATTATGTCCAGCCCTGTGTATACCCCTGATAATCCTTTGCCTTTGTCCCAGAATTCTATGGATTTCACAACTTTTCATGTCACAACTTTAGCACTCATATCCAAAATTAATATCAAAATCAATATATATATATATCCAAAATCCGTACTGAATCCATGTCATATATATATATCTAGACAGGTGAAATGGTATTTTTTTTTTTCTTTTTGTAGGCCTAATAGGGTGGGTCTTGTGGAAGCTGAGAGTTGGGATAACGTAACACATTTTATTTTACGATTCATTCTGTCGTAAATTGGCCTTGTTTCTGCAGGAGAGACAAGGAAAAAAGAGGGACAGGGAAAAGAGAGGGACAAGGAAAAAAGAGGGACAAGGAAAAGAGAGGGACAGGAAAGAGAGAGGGACAAGGAAAAGAGAGGGACAAGGAAAACAGAGGGACAAGGAAAACAGAGGGACAAGGAAAACAGAGGGACAAGGAAAACAGAGGGACAAGGAAAACAGAGGGACAAGGAAAACAGAGGGACAAGGAAAACAGAGGGACAAGGAAGAAAAAGGCAAAGAAAGGAGTGGGCCAAGTCTTCTCATCTCCTGTTCCTCCAAGAAAATGAAATATCAACTACGAGAAAAAAAAAAAAACTTAAGCCATATCTGTATAGTGCATTCCCGTCACATTTAAGCCAGCAACACAAATTACCTAATCCTTCACCACATTAAAAAGTGCAACACAAACCAAACTAATCCCCACATCACATTGAAAGACAATACCACCAAGCCTGGATCCCATTTAAGCCAGCAACACAAAACCGATCCCAAACACACAGCAACACAAGCACTTTAATTACAGGGCGGCGTGACAGTGTTGTTGTTGCCGTAAAATACCCGAGGGGCAACACAATACTGAACCAGCCTACGCACCATCATGTTAAAGCTCCACTGACCCTAAACCATGCACGCTAACAGATTAACTTGGACACACACACACACACACACACACACACACACACACACACACACACACACACACACCTCTACATCCACCACATGCATACACTTTGCCCTCCATATCTTCGTCTCCACCCTTGTCATGGCATTGTTTCCTTTCCTTTCATATCTGTTTTCCCATTTCTTTTTTATCCTATTACTATTTCAGTGCAGTTACGTCTATTACCTTATTCCTGTTACCACCTGACTCTCTCTCTCTCTCTCTCTCTCATCCCACAACCCCCTCTTCTCCACACACTTCACCCTCAGTAACCTCTCCCTCCTTTCCAAGTCTTCACACTTCAGCTATGCATCGCTACACAAACTCTCAAACACGTGTCCAAGCCTCCTACACACACACACACACACACACACACACACACACACACACACACACACACACACACACACAGCTTCCTCTACCACACTATTATTTTTAGTCCCCTTTCAGTACGAGGATATTTTTAATAATCTCTCCTTGCTACCAATTGTCTAGGAGTTAAAGGAAGCTAAAAGAAAAAGAGATAGACAGATAAATACATGAACTGACAGATAGATAGAACAGATAGATAGATAGATAGATAGACAGACAGACAAACAGACAGACAGGCAAAAAACAGAACTATTACTCTTCTCAAAATCTTTCCACATCCAATCTTTCCCCTTTCCTAATACCAAGTTTTCAATTCTACGGGCAACTCCTGAACCAAACAATCACTTTTTTTTCTTAGCTCTCGTTGATTTATTTTTCCTGTGGTAAAAACTCTCCTTCCCCATCACGACCTTTCACGGTCCCTGTAACCTTTCCCTTCATCCATCACCCTGCCTGGCCCTCGTCCCTTCCCCCCTTCTCTTCCCTTCCCTCCCCTCCTCCTCACGCTCTCCTTTCCCTACCCTACACTCCCCTCCTTCTCTTCTTCCCCCTTCCCTCCTCATTACTCCCATCCCTCTCCTCTTTCCCTTCCCGCTTCCTTTCCCCTTCCCCACTCCTCTCCCCTCTGCTCCCCTCCCTTTCCCCTTCCTCCCCCTCCCCCTCCCCCTCTCTCTGTTCTAGTCCTGGCCTCCTTTCCCTACCTCCATGCTCCTCCCCCCCCTCCCTTCTCTCTCTCTCTCTCACACACACACACACACACACACACACACACACACACACACACACACACTCGTATTTTCCCTTCACCCTTGTTGATATGCATAAGTACGAGACCAACCCAACCCAATCCTACGAAGATTTGTAGTCAGTCAGTCGGATTGGAGGGGGGGGGAGGGTCAAGCTCTAAGGGGCTCTGGAATTTCGTAACACATTTTCTTCAGCGATCAATCAACCAATCAATCAATCAATTTTCTCTCAATTTCCAGTCCCTAGCTAATACAAAACAAATTATATTCCAAATCAATTCGCCTATCAATCAATCATCCTTCTTCCAGTTTTCAATGCCTACCTACCAGCTAAGCAAACAAATTTCCAAAGTCATTCATCTTGTATATCGTGAAAGATGGGCGGTAGTTCCCTCCCTGACACGTAAAAAATGATGGCCTATATAATCTAGGCATAAGCCCACTCCAGCACGTCCATACCCCGTTCCTCTCCCCTCCATCACTGCCTCCCATCACATTCCCTTTCTTTCACCAGCACGTTCACTAAGTCTTTTATTTAAGTGGGAGGGTTAGGCTAAAAAGATGAGAGAATATAACATGTCAAGAAAAATAATGTGGAGAATACTTTTTAAACACACACACACACACACACACACACACACACACACACACACACACACAGTAGGATGGCGTCTCCCTTTATGTTATCCTCACTAAAAATCCTTCACTTAACTGGAAGGAAATTATCGTCCTTTTGCAGCTTATTTCTCGTGGTTCACTGGCTGAATATGACAATCCTATGGCCTTACTTCCACAGCACTTCTTCGTGACTAGCACCATATTCTAGTGTTCTCTTGTTAAAGCACAGCATCAGAGTGGGATGACAATCTTAAGCCTAAAGCTGTCTAAAGCGAAAGACCTCTCGTCCTGAAGAGGTTAAAAATAGTGGACAGAAAGCAACACTTATACCACGTATACCATATACTAAACTTATCCTTACACTTTTACCACATACTAATACTTATACCACATACTATACTTATATCTATACTTATACCACATACTAAACTGATACCACATACCACTTATACTACCACATAATAATTTTGCTACACACTTATACCACGTACTGTCCTTACACCACATACTATACTTATACTTACATCACATACTACACTTACACCACATACTTATACTTCTGCACTTATACCATACCCCACACACACCTACCTCACCCAAACTCTCGTCCCCAAAGCACCACACTCAATTCTCCACGCCACATCCAACATCCCATACTCAAGCCACTATAAAATTTAATATCCGCCCCACCACACTGGCCAAACACTCCGCCAGCTTCATACGATCCACATGGCTTAAGTAGGAAGTTCATGTCGGTCCAATTAATTGTGTGTGCGTTTTAGAGCTGAATAGATCTTCGAAAAAACTGAGCCTCTTTCCTAAATCAACACAAAGTATAAAATTAACTTTCCTGTTGATTCACTTAATGTAGCTTTTAGAACTGATTACAACTTAGAAAACACTTTAAACTGCCCCCTTTCCTTACTGCAAAAAGTATAAAATCTGACGTTCCTGTCTTTCCACTTAATTCTGTGTGGGTTATAGAACTGATAGGGATTTAGAAAGCAGTTTTAAAGGCACTCTCCCCTTGCTGAAAAATCATATAAATTAAACATAGCCAAAGAGGAGACAATGAATTAAGGATTACCGTACTTTAATACCCATATTATTAGGGGAAAATATTAATACTCTGATACCTTCTCTTCATGCAACTGCAGACAAAAAGTTACGATAATTAATATATGCAATGCGTTGAATATAACTGCTAATGTCTTTATAAGTTTCCCCTAAGCTAAAAAAAAAAAAAAAAAAAAACATGGGAAGAGAGTAGCAGAAGAAAAAATTGTAGAAGTAGTAGTAGTAGTAGTAGTAGTAGTAGTAGTAGTAGTAGTAGTAGTAGTAGTAGTAATAATAATAATAATAATGATGATGATGATGATGATGATGATGATGATGATGATGATGATGATGATGATGATGATGATGATGATGATGATGATAATAATAATAATAATAATAATAATAATAATAATAATAATAGACACAGAGAAAGCATAAAGATCAAGTGTACAGTAAGCAAGTGTAGAGTGACAAAAATAGCGTGGCAAGAACTAGGTGGATTGAGGTATACATTTCACTTGTATACTCAAGGTCAGGCCATGTGCACGGGGTACCAGGACACACGCACATACATACATACATACACATACATACATACATAGACTACATAAATACATACATACAAAGGCATATATAACGAAGTAAACATACACAAACACATTCTTATTACTTTCCATAGCTTACACATCATTATGGTCTCTCTCTTTCTCACTAACACACACACACACGCACACACACACACACACACACTATTTTCCACAGCTTACACACCATGTTCCTCTCCCTCTCTCTCCACTTAATCACCACCTACCCACGCGCGCACACACACACACTCACAAACCACTCTCGCTCCCGCCCTTTGCTAGGAACTCACTTTCACCTTCTTTTCTTGCCTTAACATAAACCATTTCTAACATAACGGTGTGTGTGGCAAACAAACAGACTAAGGAGGCAACGGACAAACAGACAGACTAACGAGGCATCAGATAGACTAACGTGGCAACAGACAAACAAACAAACTAGGCGACAGACAGGTGAGTTTCTTTTCCCCCTACACACCTGAAGACGTTGTTTGCTCTGAAGATATAGTGTAAAGATAATTGAGTTTGCACCTTTAAGTACGAAGACACAGGTAAAGATTTAAAGATTTCTCCTCTCTCTCTCTCTCTCTTTGCCTTGTCTCACGAGCATACAGATCTCATTTTCTTTGCTACCTCGACTTTGAAAAACAATGTAGAATCGAGTTAGAGGGCACATTCCCTTCAGAGAGAGAGAGAGAGAGAGAGAGAGAAACCCAATTATCTTTACACACTATCTTGGACACAAACAACGTCTTCAGGTGTGTAGGGGGTAAAACAAGATCACCTTTAACCTGTCTTGTCTCGTTAGTCTGTCTGTCTGTCTCCCACACCGTTGTTACACCTGTTGACGGAGAAAGCGGGTCTCGTTCAGGTGTTATACTGTTGCAACGTGAAGGTGAGTATGTTTTTAGATTAGACAAAAATGAAGTGGTGATAGATGCAATTTCTCTCTCTCTCTCTCTCTCTCTCTCTCTCTCTCTCTCTCTCTCGTACAAACACACATACACATACATACTTCCTATTTCTACAGCACACGCACATGATCATATTCTCTCTCTCTCTCTGTTTCTCTCTCACCTTAATTTCCTGTCCAATCATCCACCGTCCTGTTAAATCTCTCGAGGTAGTTTTTCTGAGTTCCTCCTCCCACTCCAAGATATTCATAAAGCTCACTTCCACGTAATACTTGAAGGAATATGACGTCAAAGCCATTACCATCTCCTTGCTTCAATTTTCCACGAATTTCCATTATTTTCTCGCCCATCTGATCAGCAATTGACTATACTCTTCTCACTCTAACTTGGCCTAAACCTTCCATCTCCCCATCTCGAATGCTGATTTATAACAACAGAGTAACGCTAGATATGAAGCTATACTCTTTTTTTTATTCTCCCTTGGTCTTAAATTGCCGTCGCTCTATCTTCAGTGCTTAGTTGTAACAGTAGATTAACACTGGAATATGATGCCAGTCACGAAGAAGTGCCATGGAAAGGATATCTGGTCGAAGCACTTTTTCCCCTGCCACTGAGCTTTGTGAAATATGCTAAAAAAAAGGACGAAAATCTAAGCCAAGTTAAGGTGAAGGAACTACACCTGCTCATCAATTTATGTTCCGGGTAAATTGGAATAAAACAGGCTAACCAAACATCACTTTCCTGTTCGTACTTTGCCAGCATGAGATAGGGTAACTTTTGGCTGACACTCTCCCTCTATGAAGGTCCGGATCTGCATTGCACCTCGAATACATTGTTGTAGTTACCCCCGACGAAGATATTATATTTTTGGAACGGTGTGTGTGTGTGTGTGTGTGTGTGTGTGTGTGTGTGTGTGTGTGTGTGTGTGTGTGTGTGTGTGTGTGTGTGTGTGTGTGTGTGTGTGTGTGTGTGTGTGTGTGTGTGTGTGTGTGTGTGTGTGTGTGTGTGTGTGTGTGTGTGTGTGTGTGTGTGTGTGTGTGTGTGTGTGTGTGTGTGTGTGTGTGTGTGTGTGTGTGTGTGTGTGTGTGTGTGTGTGTGTGTGTGTGTGTGTGTGTGTGTGTGTGTGTGTGTGTGTGTGTGTGTGTGTGTGTGTGTGTGTGTGTGTGTGTGTGTGTGTGTGTGTGTGTGTGTGTGTGTGTGTGTGTGTGTGTGTGTGTGTGTGTGTGTGTGTGTGTGTGTGTGTGTGTGTGTGATGGTTCTCTGCCCTTGTCTGCCCTCCTTCCTGTTTTTGCTCCATCCTAACATGCCTCCACCCTGACCTGACCTAGCATAAAATGACCTGACATGACCTATTCTGAACAAACCTAAGTTTCTCTCTCTCTCTCTCTCTCTCTCCCAAACTTTCTTCTTTTTCATCCTCCCTAACCACACCTGACTCCTAACACTTCCCCAGTTCACTCCTAACACTTCCTCACCTCACTCCCACCACTTCCTCACCTCACTCCCACCACTTCTCCACCTCTCTTGGTCTGCCTCTCCGCCTCCTCACCTCGCTGACTTCTTGAGAACCATTCAAGACAATCTCAGCATCTCTACCTATTATTATCTCCACTCATGCCTTTCTACCTGCCCTCCCTCAACCACAACTCTCTCCTACAATTTCTTCCTCCTCCTCCAACCATTTCTCTCTCCCTATACCTCTCTCCTACAAATTTTTCCTCCTCCTCCAACCATTTCCCTCTCCCCTTCTCTCTCCCTCACCACACATCACCCTCCCTCTCCACCTCCTTCTTCCCTCCCTCTCAACTTTCCTCCACTTCTCACCTACCCGTCCTCCTCCTCCCTCCCATCTTTCCTTCACCTCTCACCTACGTTTCCTCTTCCTCCCTCCTACCTTTCATCCACCTCTCACCTACGTTTCCTCCTCCTCCCCCCAACTCTCCCCACTTCTTTCCTCCCTCTCTCTCACCTTTCCTCCATTTCTCACCTACCCTTCCTCCCTTTCCTCCGGCTCTTTCCTCCGTCTCAGCCATTCCTCTTTTCCACACTACCGCAGCTCTTCTGTCCAATGAGGGGTCGCTTCACGCCTCATCAGAGCCAAATATCCTCCCTCTCTCTCTCTCTCTCTCACACACACACACACACACACACACACACACACACACACACACACACCCACTATTTACAGCTCTTATCTGGCCTGGGGAGGGGGGGGGAAGGAAGAAAAGGAGGAAGAAAAGAGGGAGGAGGAGAAAAGTTAGATTTTTAATGTTATCGGCTGCACGAGTCATTAACAAAGAATTATGGATGAGGAGGAGGAGGAGGAGGAGGAGAAGGAGAAGGAGGAGAAGGAGAAGGAGGAGGAGGAGGAGGAGGAGGAGGAGACAGGAAGAAAAAGATGATTAGTTTTACACCATTCCACTGAAAAAAACAAAATCAATACTAAAGATACAGTAATTTCTTCCCCCTTAAGACTTCAGGAGGCTTTTCCAATGAGAAGAAAAATCATCAGTCGTTAGAAGGAGTCAAATAGCAGCCAGACAGACCAATATAATCCATTCCAAGCTATACACCTTTCATCTTAACCTGGCTCAAATTCATTATTATTTTGCAGTTTATTTCAAGTAGGTTAGGTGTGCAAAATGACAATGCTACGGCTCCACATCCTTTCCAAAGCACTTCCTCGTGACTAGCATCTTATTCTAGCGAAACTTTAGCGCTACGACTCAGCATTCAAGGCGGAGAGATGACAATTTTAGGCCAAGTTGGAGTGGAAATAGTATAGCAACCAGACCAATATCACCCACCCTCAGCAACAGAGGGTCAAATCTTGTATCTTCCAGGGATCTATATCTGCACACTAGACGCCTGGCACCTACGTATCACTTCTTCCTTAGCGATTTACTCTGCATATTCTATCTCTATCCTGCCACAAGCGTTAATCTCGTGAGTGCTGGCCACAAACAAATCGCCCCCAAGTCCTGCTGTCTGCCATTTGAGTGCCCTTCCTCCAACTCACACGCCCTCTTTCATATGTCACTATTTCATCCCTCCAAGACACATCCCCTTTCACACAGATCTCACCACTCTATCCCTCCACCTCATCGTTGCTCACTTTCCACCTCACCCACATACACTCTTCTTCTCACTCTCTCATCTTCCATCCACTCCACGCGTATATATGCAATGTGTATATATGCAAATTCGCTCCTATGCCTGCAGGAGGGATGTGCCTGTGATGTGCCTCCTCTGTGGTAGGCAGGACATCCAATTTGGCGAAACAAACTTGGGAAATTAAGTGCCACTCCCAAGACGATTAAACCCCAGCACGACGCTCCCTTGTCCCGTTCGCCTTTATTTAAGTATTCATGAGCCGTGTAATTTACTACGTGGAGGTCCTGCATCTTGTTCATGACACACACACACACACACACACACACACACACACACACACACACACACACACACACACACACACACACACACACACACTATTATTTGACATACAACACAACACAACACAATACAACACACACACAGACAGACTCTCTGCATCTTATTCATTACTGACACTGACACACACACACACACACACACACACACACGACCATTACTCACCTCCATAACCCCTTACCTCCTCTATCCCACACCTTACAGCACATATACAATTTAATCCTACTATCTCTCATTTTTATCCAGCACGAAGGGGATTTTCTCACTAATAAATAAAATACTCTGAAGGTAGCAAGACATGACCAACGCAACCCACACCTGAAGGATTAAGTATTCATGAGAAGCTTTATACACTTCTTACAAGGAGGACCTGCATCTTACAAGGGAGTCATGCATCTTATTCATGACCTCGCCTCTCCCCGGTGACCCTCTCATGACCCGCCTGTCCTAATAACCTACGTAATATTTTCACTACTACAGGCATCGTGTAGGCTTAACCTTTTCAACCCAATGACGCATTTCATCTTATTCTTGCTACCTCCAGACGTTTCTATTCCAGTAGGAGGAGTCAGACATTGCCTATATTGCCCACTTAAGTACTATATATTCCTCCTTTAAATTCGTCTACCTGATAATAAATGAATGGGCGCCACCGTTCTGAAAGGGCTCAGGACAAACTAACCCTTCATTACCAAGAAAAGCTCCAGAGATTACTACAACAGTCTGGCAGTAAGATGAAAGAGAACACTACACTAGAAGCAGTAATTCCTCTTCTTGCCCCAGGTTCATGTAAAACGTGAACCCAGTCGTCTACCGGCTTATACTTTTTTTCTACAGCTCACCATCCACTTTTCGAGGGCTAGGGAGGGGTCTGAGGGACGTTTGTATACTCGGACAGACGAACTTCCCGGTCATATCAGTGCCACCACGAGAAGGCGTCCCCAGCCAGGACAGAATACAAAAGTGATAGATTTAATTGAAGTTCTTCTTACTCCCTTCATTCAGGCAGGTTCCCCCTCAGCTGACTAAAATCGGCCGGTAGAGGCATGGATAAAAAAAAAGCGTCATCTCACTGAAAATATATTAAAAAAAGGGGGGGGGGATAATATGGCTGAATTAATGAGGAAGAAGGTAATAAAGTTTGTCCATAGCCACTTAACTTTGCTACAACGTGATTAATTTTCAGGACAAGCACTATAAAAGGATGGTTAATATAGATAAGAGCCCCACCCACCACATCATGACCCCCTCCCATCCCATCGCACCCCCACACCCTAGCCACGACCCCCATCCCATCACACCCCCACACCCTAGCCACGACCCCCATCCCATCACACCCCCACACCCTAGCCACGACCCCCATCCCATCACACCCCCACACCCTAGCCACGACCCCCATCCCATCACACCCCCACACCCTAGCCACGACCCCCATCCCATCACACC
>NC_136982.1:43951762-43956762 GCF_032717465.1 Coenobita brevimanus | reverse complement strand
TGTGTGTGTGTGTGTGTGTGTGTGTGTGTGTGTGTGTGTGTGTGTGTGTTTTCCTGTATATTTCATGCCCCCACCTCTCTCTCTCACCTATCCTCCTCTCCCTTAACCATCCCCCCTTCCCTCATACCTCTTCTCCTCTCCGTGTCAGACAGTCGGAATTATTCATAGCAAAACAAGACCCCCGTACACTTAACCCGATTGACGTGCACCTCTGGACGGTACCACTTTTTCACTCGACAAATCATGTATATATATCCTTCCTCACGCATGGGCTACAGACTGGGGACAGTTGGAAATGGTTTAATATCCAGTTTTTACATTTTTTGATGGATTAATATTCTTTCCCGTATTCCTTTTTAATTCTTTCAGTTTTAACCTATTCTTTGTCCCTTTTTTTTTATATTCTGTTTCGAGACAAGGGAGTATAGGAAATGGTTTAATATCTATCTTTTATTATTTTGAGGGATTAATACTTTTCCCCTCAACTTTTTTTTAAATCCAATCTCTCGACAATTTTCGAACAGGAATCATGCATGTTCTGCCTGAAAAAGAACGCAGGGACTACAAATATGGCCCATAGCAGCTGGATAAATAATCAGTTCTTCTTTTTATTACTTTCTTCTTTCTATCCTAACTTTTTCTTTCTTTCTTTCTTCTCCCAGTTCGTTTTATTTATTGCTCTTTATGTTTCTATTTTTTATTCTTTACATTATTTTCTTTTCCTTCTTCCCCTGTTATTTTTTATTCTTTTTTAAATTACTTTTTGCTCCCGATTTTTGTTTTATTCATTGCTCTTTACGTTTATATTCTTATTCTTTTTAAATGTTCTTTCTCTTCTTTCTTCCCCAATTTTGTTTTATCTATTGTTTGTATGTTTTTATATTACATCTTTTTTTCCATTTTTCTTTCTTTCCCCAGTTTTATTTTTTATTTTTTAGTTTTTTTTCTCTAGGCTACGTATCTTTCTTTCCTTTCTTCTCTCAGCCGTTGTATTTACTCTGTTGCGATCTTCTTTCTATCCCTCTTTTCTCTGTTTTCATTTCTCTTTCTTTCCTCGGTTTTGATATTTCTAGTTTTTTTTTTTATTTGGGTGCTTTTTTCATGTCTTCCTGCCCTGTTAATCTTAATGACTTTCCCCTTTTTTTTTTTTTTTTTTTTGCTCCTATTAATTCCAGACCCACCCACGACACCCCTGCAGGCTGTCAAGAGCTTCCACGGGGAGGGTGGGGGAAGGTATGCAGGTGTATATTCAGGGAGGTAGTTCAGGTGCTTGTCATATTGATCACGAACGCTGCCACTTAATATTCGCCTCTTGCAAAATTTAATCAACAAGAGTGTAAAATGTTATATACTTTTTTGTGAGGTGTATATTAATTAAGTGGTCCTGTACGTTAACCTCCGCCACCGAAGTTGAAGGAGGATATTTATTCACCTTGTTTGTACGAGTATGTTTATTTGTTTGTTTGTACACAAGATATCTCCAAAAGTTCTCAATGAATTTCAAAGAAATTTTGTGGACGGATGGACCATGGACCAAGAAAGAACTGATTAAACTTTGGGGCGGATCCGGATCCGGAGTATCCCCCACAATATCTTCAAAAGTTTCCAATGAATTTTAAATCTTGTGCAAGGGTGGACCATGGAGCAAGAAAGAACTGATTAAATTTGGGGGCGGACGTGGATCCTATGTATCCCGCACGATATCTCCAGAAGTCCTCAAGGAATTTCAATAAAGTTTTGTGGAAGAGTGGGCCATGGGACAAGGACACAATTCACTAAACTTTGGGGCGGATCCGGATCCTACGTTTCCACACAATATCTCCACCGATCCGGATCCAGATCCTTTTGAATGGCAATGGCGTTCGCGGAGGTATGCGCTCTGAGTGCTTTCTAGTTTAATTAAGTGGCCCTCTATATGAATTACGTAGTCCTGTATATTAATTAAATGGTCCTGTATATGAATTAAGTGGTCCTCTCCATATTCGTCCCTTGCTAAATTTAATCAACTTAGGTAAAAAATATAATATACTTTTTTTTTTTTTAACAGCAAATTAAGTGGTACTGAGGAATATTCTAAATACTCAGGTGCAAAATCTAAACAGGGATTAATATTACTGAAGTGGTCATGGATTCTAGTTTTAATTTTCTTTCGCAAAATTTAATAAAAGAGGATAAAATTACATAAACAAATTTTTTAAAGACAGTGTACAGTCGGGGTAAAAAATGTCGATCCACTTCTACCTATCTATCTATTGCCAGACGCCTCAATCCCGTTTGGGGTGGCCACAAACAAATTGCCTCCAAGTCGCCCTGTCCCCCGCCATTTCACTGCCCTGCTCCCAACTCACACCCCACTTGCTGGCGATAAATAATGAGACAGTGAGCGATGACTTTCGAAACTCTAATTATGTTATTTTTGGACACCTGCAAACTTTTCAGATTATTGTGTATGGGTTTGGTAATTCTTCGACCAAAAGGAGAAGCAATATTCCTGACCACAACTATACATTTAATTTCATTTTTTTTTTTTTAGTCATGGAAAATTTTTAAAACAAATTACAAAAAAAAAAAAAATCATGCAAGACTAAATTATGATGAAGAAAATGTCAGGTGTTAATTCTAATGTGTTAAGACAAGGTGTGTGTGTGTGTGTGTGTGTGTGTGTGTGTGTGTGTGTGTGTGTGTGTGTGTGTGTGTGTGTGTGTGTGTGTGTGTAACAAATTATTTAACGATCATGCCCGGTACCTCGCAATGTTTTTCTTCTTCAAAATTTATTCAGGAGCAAAAACTGTTAAATATGAGAGAGAGAGAGAGAGAGAGAGAGAGAGAGAGAGAGAGAGAGAGAGAGAGAAAATAGATATATAGATGTATGAGTTGACATTATCTCCAAGTGCAACGATTTTATATTATATTTCTCTTTATCCCCCCCCCATGCAATTTTAATCACATTCAAAACCCACAGGGGGTGACTAAAATAAATTACACGTCCATCATGGTGGGTACATTTTAATATTCTCTTTAAGAATTCAATCCAGTGGGAGAAATGTTGTCCACAAATCCTGACGCATTTTTATAACAAGTCGTGTGGGAGAAAAATGATAAAGTTCCCGTACGGGGTGGCCACAAACAAATCGCCTCCATGTCGCCCTGTCCAACGCCATTTCAGAAGATCGCCCAGATAATAGCAAGCCAAGAAGTTCCTGAGGCAAACAGACCCACTTCACTACCTCACCTGAAGGATTCATCTTAACACCTGAAGTTTGGAATATCTTAAATTGAAAAGAGGCGTCTGGAGATGAGAATGATAAATAAAAGACGTTCTCGGAATGACGACGAAGAAGAAAAAAATGTCCAGACGATTTATATTTTGGACGCGACAAGGATATACCAGAAAAATAAGTCACTGATGTAAAGGGGTTAAGGGCCAGCCAAGAAAATAGCAAGAAATTAAAGTGTTAAGAAAAGTGGAGGAAGAGAACGCCTGTCTGGAGCTAAGTGGAGGGACCTTGTAAGACGAGAGGGAAGCAGGGTTAGGTATGGAGGGACGGAGGGGGGGAAGGTGGAAGGGAGAGGAGGAAGGGGGAAGAGGGAGAGGAAGGGGGAAGGGGGATGGGGGAGGAGAAGGGAAAGGGGAAGGGTAAGGGGGAAGGGAAGAGGAGAGGAAGAAGGAAGGGAAGGGGGAGAAGTAGGGACGGAGAGAGAGGGGGGGGAGGGAAAGACGGAAGGATGAGAGGGGAGAGAGGTATTGAGGGAGGGAGGGAGGAAGGAGAGAGGAAGGAAGAGAGGCAGAATAAGGCATAATGAGCCGGAGTGAGAGGGAGAGTTAAACAGGGAGGAAGGAAGGTGAAACAGGGTAAAGCAGGGAAGGAGGGAGAGGATGAAACAGGGAGGGAGGGTGAGAGAGAGCGATCATGGAAGGAGGGAGGAAGAGGGGGATAGTGAAGCAGGGAGGGAGGGAAGGAGGACGGCAGGGAGGGAGAGACTGATACAAGGAAGAAGGGAAGGAGAGAGGGAGAGGAGGGAGGGAGGAAGGTAAAGCAGGGAGGGAGGGAAGGAGGGAGGAAGAGAGGGAGAGATTGAAGCAAGGAGGGGGGGGGGAGGAAGGAGTGGAGAGAAGGCAAGGGGGGCGGTAAGGCGATAGGAAGGAGGTCAAGGAGGGCTGAAAAAGGTGGAGGGGTTGGACTTGGCGAGTACAGATTAAAACAATGGGCCAAGAAAAAAAGAAAAAGAAAGAGAGAGAGAGAGAGAGAGAGAGAGAGAGAGAGAGAGAGAGAGAGAGAGCAGGACTAAAGAAAAGGAGAGGGACTAAAGATAAGTCTGGTCAAAACCAAAAGAGCAGAACAAAAAGATTAGAGTAAGCTAAAAAGAGTGGATCAAGAAGAGAGGGCCAAGACAAAAGTGGACCAAGAATAGAGTGGACCATGCGGTATGGACCAAAGAAAGAGTGGACAAAGAGTGGCCCAGGAAAAGCGTGGGCCAAGAAAGGACTGGACCAAGAAAGAGCGCCGTCTCTAACCTCCTGGAAAGCGAAGTGGAGGGGACGTGTAGGACGAGAGGAGGAAAGAGGGTCAAGGGCAGAGGAGGAGGAGGAGAAGGAGGAGGAGGAGGAGGAGGAGGAGAAAAGAGGGAAGAAGAATAAAAATGAGAAGGAAAAATAAAATGATGATGATGATGATGATGATGATGATGATGATGATGATGATGATGATGATGAGGTGGAGGAGGAGGAGGATTCTAGACTAGGAGGAAGAGGTGGAGGAGGATTGTAGGCGAAGAGGAGGAGGAGAGGCTGGGAAAGGAGAGCGTAAAGATGAGGCAAAATGGGGCAGAAGTTATGGAATTTTGCAATAAACCTCCTCGCCTCCCGAACCAACCCTTCCAGCATATCAGGTTCCTTAAAATTACCGTGTCAAGTTGCAACCCCGTCAGTACGAAATATACCTGAACTAAATCGCCTGGCAAGAATAAGGCAAGACAATGTCTGAGGAATGACTTGAATT